>NC_052513.1:39721053-39756053 GCF_014356525.2 Nilaparvata lugens | reverse complement strand
ATTACAGCTCGTCAACTAGGACTGTTCGTTCCTTCAGTTGCTTTGTACGTTTCATTTCATGTTTCCGTCTTGCATTTCTTGGTTTTCGAAATAGCCTTACTCTTTGTGTTCCCAACAGGAGTGCCGCCTCAGAGCTGCAAGTTTTGTCTAGTGTATGAACATAACCTATAAAGTTCTGTTCAATTGGGTTTAAAATGTAAATCTTATTACATTCATTAGTTCTAATGAGTTTTCAATTTGAAAGCATCGTCATATGGATTTATCTCAATCTTGTTTATGAAAAAGTCCAATAAACAACAATTTAGCCAAGAGAATAAAAATATTCTTTAACATGAAATGAAAAATACTAGAATACTTAGCTATGATATTGATATAAATTGAAGTTAAATAGGCCTGCAGATCTGAATGGCCAGGTTTGAAGTATGTAATTCTCACAATCCCACAAGGTTCGGAATACTAAGAAATATTGTTATATCTCAACTTACAATATTATCATTCATTATACTGTACATTAATTGGAAAAATAGTTACAATACAATAGCGTTATGAAAGCCACCTGTATGTATAATTTTCATGTAATCACATAGGAATTGTTGCGTTTCCAGTATTGTAGAATAGGACAGCAAATTTCGAAATAACTAGTAGGCATTGATGAAGAGAAAGGAAAGTTCCATATAATGGAGATGTAAAAGATGATTGAAGATTTCGAATTGGATATGTTCCCTATACCATCCAAATTGGTAGATGAAGACGAAGAAGAAGAAGAAGATGATCATGATGATTATGAGAAGAAGAAGACAGGAGGAGAAGTAGAAGAATAAGAAGTGAAAGAAGAAGAAGAAGACAGGAAAATAAGAAGGTAAAGGAGAAGTAGTAGAAGTGAAAGAAGAAGTAGAAGAAGATGATGATGAAGGAAAGAAGAAGAAGTAGAAGTGAAAGAAGAAGTAGAAGAAGATGATGATGAAGGAAAGAAGAAGACTGGAGAAGAAAAAGGAGAAGAGGAAGACAGGAAAGTAAGAGGGTAAAGGAGAAGTGGAAGAAGAAGAAGAAGAAGAAGACAGGAAAATAAGAAGGTAAAGGAGAAGTAGAAGAAGAAGAAGATGATGATGATGATGATTATGAGAAGAAGAAGACTGGAGGAGAAGTGGAAGAATAAGAAGTAAAAGAAGAAGAAGAAGAAGAAGAAGAAGAAGAAGAAGAAGCAGCAGAAGAAGAAGAAGAAGAAGAAGAAGAAGAAGAAGAAGAAGAAGAAGAAGAAGAAGAAGAAGAGAAGAAGAAGAAGAAGAAGAAGAAGAAGAAGAAGAAGAAGAAGAATATCCACTATAGATTACTAGAGCCTACTTTAAGGGCAAGGGAGAAGTGGAATTCAAACTACTGATATTTCTAATTAAAACGTCTGTATTACTGAGGAGTTTACACTGTATTTTGTACTGCATTTCCAATGAAACTCTCCCAAAAATTACTTTTCTGAAAGATAATTCTCTTTTCCCTTCCAACTATATTCCTCCCTTCCCCAATCAAATATCTCTAAAGAAAAAAAACATAAAAGGAAACAACCAGTCCATCTATTTTATCACAGAGAAAGACCTCAAATAATACTCAAAGAACACCATTTCACCAAGGGAACCTATTTCATCTACAAGAATACAACTTGAAAATTCCCAGATAACCTAACGCAGTCAGTCAAGTCACGTACATGACTATTGTAAAGCTCATCTTAAAATGTCAGCAATCCTTGTATAATAACATCCAAAATTCCCCTTTAAACAATGCTGACAGATAAAATGAGTCCCACTATAGTCGGATTCATTTCAAATCGCCAGCTTTTCTCATGAAAACATCCAAAAGCTTTCCATTGAACTATAAGCTGACAGTGGTCGGTGATATAAGCTGTGAGTGGTCGGTTCGAGACCTGTAATCATTTGAATGCAGCAAGGATGGTTGCGCTTACGCATTGTAGACTGAGTTCCCTATCATTACAGCTCGTCAACTAGGACTGTTCGTTCCTTCAGTTGCTTTGTACGTTTCATTCCATGTGTTTCGGTCTAGCATTTCTACATTTCTTGATTTTCAGAGTCGACGATCAAGATAGTTTATTGGGATGATAAGATGACAAAAGTTCGCTTTTTCTTCAAACACATGACATGAAGACTGGATTTAGGAATAAAAATACTTAGTTCCCGAATTTATTAGAATGAAATCGAGTGAGAACAGGAAGCGTAATATTATTGCATTATTTTGTGTTATCTTAATGCTACAATAGTTATTTGTATATCTAGAGTGAAACGTACAACTTTTTCTCCCTGTGGGAAAAAGTTTGAAGCCCGAGGCGAAGCCGAGGGCAGCAATTTTCCTGAGGGAGAAAAAGTATTTTTCGCTCGTGATGTACCTACACAACATTTTTCCTCCATCTACATTTTTTTATAGAAACTGCAAATAAAATCATTCTAATAACTTACGTATTGGTGACAATGATTCCTAACAACATAACCTGAATCTAAAACCAAAAAACCGGTCATCTGATTGGCACTGCTGATTGCGCTATCTATCGGCAATAGTTGTAACAATTAAATCAGCTGAGCAGCTACCAAAAATGGCTGACTCCAGATCACGCGGTACAGATTTGAATTGCAGATCAAAAATATTTGTTGGCTGGTATTTTGAATAGAATAAAATATTTTAAAAATTGTATAAATTCCAACGACTACTAATATCAAGAATATAATAATTATCATACAAACATATATTTCATGAGTTAATCAAATTTCTGGTTGTGGTATTGAATTCAGTTGACTCAATGACAGACACCTCTATTATGCTTTCTCATCTGAGCTTAGAGCTTCTAACCTATTACAATGTAAGTTTCAAAATAGAGATGCTCCCCATGTTATTTAAATGGAGTCACTTTTACTCCCTAGGGAGTTTTTCTGTTTTTTACTACCGAGAGCGAAAAAGTGACACTTTAGTATTAGGTTTCAGGGAGTAAAGTAAGTACTTTAGACAGTAGGTGGAGGAAAAAATATTTCCAAACCAACGGTTATTTCAAATACATCAGATTTTATTTTTAATACATAGATTTTAATCTAATAACAAATAAATAAAATATTTCAAACACTGCTTCCAAACAAACGTGTACAAGAAATCACAAAACAACTAAAAATCTAACCATCAATCAAATCTGAATGTAACCACCAATGCACTACATAAAATCACAAAGAAACCGAAAATTCTGCACAACATTCCATCATTCTGACGTCTGACTATTATCTAATCATGAACCAAATTTTGACTCATTCCTACAACACATGGCCCTATTTTCGATAAAACTTCTGCATCAGTTCAACTCACAAAATACGGAATAGATTGAGAGTTGGTTGGAAAATATTTACTGATAAAATATAAGTAGATAAGAATTGGGGGATATGTGAAATTTCCCACATGGCTCCATAGTGAACCATATATGATTATAAGCTACAGTGATAAATAGTGATAACTGAATAGTTCAGAAGTCATACCATAGAGAAAAGATAGCATTAGAAGATATCCCATGGTTTGTAGAATTTATTCAAAGTTTGGAAGTTTTGTATCAAATTTTGGTTTTGTGTAGCCTATTAAATTCAGATGATACTGTATCATGTTGTGTTGATACTGTATCATGTTATGTTGATACTGTATCATGTTGTGTTGATACTGTATCATGTTATGTTGATACTGTATCATGTTGTGTTGATACTGTATCATGTTGTGTTGATACTGTATCATTTAATGTGATACCATAGAGAAAAGATAGCATTAGAAGATATTCCATGGTTTGCAGAATTCATCAAAGTTTGGAAGTTTTGTATCAAATTTTGGTTTTGTGTAGCCTATTAAATTCAGATGATACTGTATCATGTTATGTTGATACTGTATCATGTTGTGTTGATACTGTATCATTTAATGTGATACCATAGAGAAAAGATAGCATTAGAAGATATCCCATGGTTTGCAGAATTCATCAAAGTTTGGAAGTTTTGTATCAAATTTTGGTTTTGTGTCTCCTATTATATTCAGATGATACTGTATCATGTTGTGTTGATACTGTATCATTTAATGTGATACCATAGAGAAAAGATAGCATTAGAAGATATCCCATGGTTTGTAGAATTCATTCAAAGTTTGGAAGTTTTGTATCAAATTTTGGTTTTGTGTAGCCTATTAAATTCAGATGATACTGTATCATGTTATGTTGATACTGTATCATGTTGTGTTGATACTGTATCATGTTATGTTGATACTGTATCATGTTGTGTTGATACTGTATCATTTAATGTGATACCATAGAGAAAAGATAGCATTAGAAGATATTCCATGGTTTGCAGAATTCATCAAAGTTTGGAAGTTTTGTATCAAATTTTGGTTTTGTGTAGCCTATTAAATTCAGATGATACTGTATCATGTTGTGTTGATACTGTATCATGTTGTGTTGATACTGTATCATGTTGTGTTGATACTGTATCATTTAATGTGATACCATAGAGAAAAGATAGCATTAGAAGATATCCCATGGTTTGTAGAATTCATTCAAAGTTTGGAAGTTTTGTATCAAATTTTGGTTTTGTGTAGCCTATTAAATTCAGATGATACTGTGTCATGTTGTGTTGATACTGTATCATTTACAGTGATACCATACAGAAAAGATAGCATAAGAAAGTATCTCATGGTGTAGGGCATATATCTTCCAAATTTCAGTGTTAGCTCAAGCCCATAGTACTAGTAGTTATTTTTCGTAAAGCTATGTTACGCTGGTAGTCTCTCATACTGTGCCGTTCTCACATTCTCACTCCATCAACACAGTAATAATGGACAGTAGCATAGCCACCTCTAATATATGTGAGAGGTGCCAATATAGCCACCTGTATTAGAGGTGGCTATGACAGTAGTCGACAGTAATCGGCACCTAAACAGTAATAATAGACAGTAGTCGACTTGAATTAACAAAAAAATAGTTTTAGATTTGAAACATAAACAACCTATACCATGGCATATCTTCTTATGCTATCTTCACTCTTTTATCTACAATATAATAAAGGAGAGAATCGGAAATTCACGATTCACGTATTATCACGTCTGAACTACTGGACTGACGAACTTGAAATTTTGCAGATAGATTCTCAATTCAACGAGGATGGTTATAGAACTATTTCAAATTCTTCAAGATTTCAGTGGATCAGGTTTTCAGTTTGTCAAATTTTTAATTATATCCTTGTGGAGCTTGGATTACCTGCTAGTCTATAATATAATAGAGGAAATAATTGACTTATACACGTACTGGATAGGAAATACACGAATGACACAAAATCACGTCTGAACTACTGAACTAATTAACTTATATCATAGAGAAACGATAGCATAAGTAGATATCCCATGGTATAGGGCGTTTATGTCGCAACTTTTACTGTTATCCCAAGCCCATAGTTCACGTAGTTCTTTCCTATGCAGCTGTGTGACGCTGGTAGTCTCTCAAATTGTGCCGTTCATACACTATCACCCCAACAAAACAGTAAAAATTGACAATAATCGACAGTAATCGGCTTGAGATAACAGTAAAAGCTGCGACATAAATTCCCTATACCATGGGATATCTACTTATGCTATTGTTTCTCTATGCTTATATGCAATATAAAGGTGCGTACAGACTTTCGCTCTGCTCCGCAACCGAACGTCACTCGAGCAGAGCGATTGATGATCGACCGGGGAGCAACAGTGGTTCGACCGGGGAACGCAAGAAGATCTAACATCTCCCGTAACGTTCATGATGGGTGCATGGGCGGAGCGACTGTGGTTCGATGGTGGTACGAGGGCGGAACGAGGGAGGAGCGTGCTCGGTGCGGGTTGGAAGCGCGAATATGTGTACGCAGCTTTACATACAGATTCGGAATTTACCAAGGATGGTTACAGGCTTATTTTCTTACTATTAATCAATTAATTCTTGTACATAATAAAGCCCTATGGTAGCATCGGGCAATTGTTTACTACAATAATAAAAAGATACGGTGAGACAGAGTTTGACAGAAACGCATGTTGTTTATAATCAATGGAGAGAAAACTAAATACGAATGGAAAATAAATTGAAATGAGATTATCTTTGAACTGTGAGCATGTTCAATGTGAACTGTAATGGAAAGCATTGATGCTATTTATAAGGATAACTGACAATTTCAAGTAGCTCTCACAATTGAAAATAAATTTAGAATCGACAGAGAGCCCACAAAGTCCAACTTCCATTTCTCCATTATTGGTCACACTGTAAACACACTGTTTGAAATTAATTATCAACATTTATTTGGACCAAATATGGCCGGCCACGGCCAATAGCTGATAAGATTGTCAAAGCTCAGATAAAGTTTGAATAAATAGTGGCTGTGACCTAAATTATCCGAAAATTATATTCGAATCGAAGCCATAATGCATGATGAATTTGGGATGATTGAAATTACTGTAAATATTTTGATGGAACTGTTTAGTTATTGGTCAATCGGCAATGTTGATTCAAAACAGATGTATCAAATTGAAATAATATTGGAATTATGGGTTGGAGTTCATGAATTACAGGTCGACCTATCATAAATGAGCTGATTATTTATTCATTACAATGAGGAACTCTATATTACCATAGAGAAACAATAGCGTAAGTAGATATCCCATGGTATAGGGAGTATAACTTTTACTGTTATCTCAAGCCGATAGTCCACATAGTCTAGTTCTTTCCCGTGAAGCTATGTGACGGTGGTAGTCTCTCAAATTGTGCCGTTCATACACTCTCACCCCCAAAAAACAGTAAAAATCGACAATAATCGGCTTGGGATAACAGTAAAAGTTGCGACATAAACGCCATATACCATGGGATATCTACTTACGCTATTGTTTCTCTATGGTACTACACCTACATCCTTGTTGCGAATGTATTAATTTAAATCTTTAAATGTAAATTAAAAATTTCAAAGTTTTATGACGTAGCCTAAACTAGCTGGTAACCCGTGCTCCACAAGGATATAAATAAAAACTTGACAAACTGAAAACATGACCTACTGGAATCTTGCAGTATTTAAAATAGGCCCCATAACCATCCTCAGTAAATTAAGAATCTATATGCAAAATTTCAAGTTCAGTAGTTCAGACTTGGTGATGGGTCATTCGTGAATTCTTATCCCGTACGTGTATAAGCTGATTCTTTCCTGTATTATATTATTATAGATTATACCTATATTCTGTTTGTAAATGGGATTTTTGATGTATTATTAACTGAGTATTTCAAAGTTTTATGACACAAATTACAAAGTTAGAAGACGTTCATATTATTTTCCAAACATTGTTCTTTTATTTTGTACTGTATTTACTCTTCTACAGGTAAATGTGCGTACAGATTTACGCGCCGCGAACACTTCTAACTGTCAGACTTGGTTGCACAAAAGCCTCTTAAATTTTAACCATTATTAAATATCAAGAGAGCCAATCAGAGAAGGCTTTTTGAAGATAAGTCTTCTCCGATTGGTGCTCATAACATTTAATCACGGTTAAATTCAACAGAATTTTGAGCAACCTAATTTTTTCTTGAATCAATTTAGGCTACATTATTAAATCTTTTAATTCTTACATTAATTCTTGCTATTCAAACAATGCTATAGTTTGAAGTAGATCTTACTTCGGTGATAAGTCAAGATTCAAGACCAGTTTCAACTACAGATTTGTAGCCATCCTAACCTTGTTCTCCCTACAATGGCCGACATTCAAAATCATCCATTCACCCGCAGCTATTTACTCTATCAGTAATCTGTGATCGCAAACTAATACCATAACTCCAGCGTTGCAATTTTGTAATCCTGACACCGGAAATTGGAAGCGAGATAATGATTATCGAAAACGGAATAGCCGAAGTTCGGAACTAAATCCAGATTATAGGGGTTTCGTAGAATAGAAAGGGGAAATAATGTAGGAAGGTAAAGAAGAGAGGAAGGAAATCGGAGAACTATGGTTTGGTCAAATATTGAATACTCCTGATAATTCAAATTCAAATAATAAGTTTACTTTGGTTCATCTTATACAAAAGAGAATTAGTAGATAACTTCTAGAATCTACGGACGTCGTCGTCTTCTTCTTCTTCTTTTCCTCTTCTTTCTCCTCTTCTCCTTCTCATTCTTCTACTTTTTCTTCTCTTCCATTATTCCTAATAGCCTACTTATTCTTCTCAATCTTCTATTTCTACTTCTCCCAATTAAAATAATACCTCTAATAATTTTTCTTCTACATCATCAAACTTATTCATCTTATTCCTTCAACTTATATTAATTTCATCTCTCTTTATCCTCTTCCACAAGTAATTTTCTGAAACATTTACTATTTCTCATTCCTCTTTCACGTCTCCTACTGTGCCTCTTTCAACTAAAGGCAGAAAAACACCTCCAATACTTGAGGTTGTTAGAAGTTATGAGAACCATTGACTCAATAAAACTGCTCTTATAATTCAGTAGGTTTTGCCCACCAATGTGACATAATATCTTCAAATAATAATATTTCATTCCAAATGATAAGAGACTCAATCTTGTCATAGATATTCTCAATAATAACTGCACAGTATATAATTATCTTGAAGCTGTTACTACATAATATTAGATTTTAAAGCCACACTAGCAAACATTTAGCAACGAGTACAGTGGCTTCATCTTATGACAAGGCTGCTCTATTATGGAAGCTTAAAATTCGATCAAATCAACAATTTGATTATAATTTACTCACTCCAATTCAACAGTAAAGATTTTTGTAGCTGATTTCAATTTCAACTCACCTGTAACAGAAAGAGAAAAAGTGTTATTAAAAGAACGAGTAACAAGGAATACGAAATAATTTACAAAACATCATAACATAAATTTGGTAATGAAGTTTCAAGAAAACATGAATTTCCTAGTCCGCATTTCCTATGAATGGTATCAATGCTTCCCGTTCAACTAATAATGACAATTTAAGATGAATCTCACAATGGATCAGTTATTTGGACAGTTAAACATTTACAGTGAAAAGACAGTGATGTAGTCACTTCAATTGCAGTGCTACCAACTCGATTATAATTGAACTTGTTCTGTGGTCAGTGAGCATGTGTGATGAGATTAGTTTGGTCAAGTTGGTAGACAGCTATTTGGTTGAGTGGTGGCGGTTTCAACAACAGTAATAAATCAACAAGAAGAAAATGATAATGATGAAGAAATATTTATCACAAGCTCTGTTGGAGCAGTACAGTATACTTTAGTCCAAAATGTAGTTGGATGTATGTTAGATAGGAGTTGAATGATGATGATATGAAGAAGTAAAATTTACAAATTTACCGTATTTCTAATAAAACATACCAGTATTTATTTTATTAATCTTCCATTAATCATTTTTTATCTTACTGAGCTGAGTGTTTTGTTTTTCTTATTGATTCTGAATGTGAATATTGTGAGTTTGAATAAATAAAATTTGAATTTGAAGTAGACGACAAACACGATAATGAGGAACGAAAAAGAAGGATGATACAAGGAACAGAGATGGTCACGAGAGTGGATCCAAAAAGTAAGAGCTTTGAGACAAGCTTCTGACCGGAGAGAGTAAAAGAGAAATGAAAACAAAGAGAGACTCGGAACTAAGACGATTTTTACAAAGTGAAGAGGAAATACATTGATTGATGGAGGAGGTAGATTGATTATAAAAAGAGAGGTTACAGCTGTTGAACATAGTTTAGGTTGGTTCAGCTCTAGAATGTTCCAAATAACATACTATAATAATAATAATATCGAGTGACCTGGCTGGCTCAGGTCTGGTGTCAGAGTTTTCAGGTCACAACTGATCAATTTCAGGGCCTCTGACATGACCTAACGACTACTTTTTAGGCAGCCGGGACCGACGGCTTAACGTGTCCATCCGAAACACGGGAGTGGCCCGAGATAAATATCTTGCCCGGGCCGGGATAACATACTGTTTAGTGAATAGTTACATTGAAGTCTATTATTTGGAACATTCTGGAACTCAAAAATGGCGTCTACATTATGCAGACTATAGCGTCGACCAATCAGAATCAAGAATGGGCGTGTACTGAATGAATCGTTCTCGCTTGTGATTGGTTAAAGCTGTTTGTCATACTAGTCGGTAAGTGGCAGCACTTACAATGTGACGATTGAAATAGAAAACAAGACAAACATTCGCTCCACGAAGAAGAAGTAAAAGAGAAAGGAGGGAAGAAAGACAAACAAAACAGTCTCAAAATTAAAATGATTGTAACAAAGTAGAGAGGATAATATAAGGAGTGATAAACTACAGAGTAAGCCAAAAATTGAAAACAATTTAGCCATGAAGAGTAACTGAAACGAGAAAAGAGAGAAACTCAAGTGTTGGCTATCTTAAATATTTTACTAGCAGGTAACCCGTGCTTCGCAAGGGTTCAATTAAAAACTTGACAAACTGAAAACTTGACCTACTGTAATCTTGAAGAATTCAAAAAAGGCCTTAACCATCCACTGTAAATTAAGAATCTAAGTGCAAAATTTCATATTATTCAGTCCAGTAGTTCAGACGTATATGTCATTCGTAAATTTCCTATCCAGCACATGTTTAACGCAATTCTTTCCTCCAATAATAGACAATAGATTTAGATAACCATCATCGGTAAAGTTTATGAAGGATCTATAAGTAAAATTTCAAGTTAACGGTTGAGTAGTTGAGACGTGATGATGCGTCATTCGTGTATTTCCTATCCCCTACTTGTATAAACCAATTCTGTCATTTATTATATTATAGAAGATTATAATTTAGATAACATCCTCGGTAAATTAACAATCTATCTCAAATAACTCACGATTAAGAATCTATATACAAAATTTCAAGTTATACAGTTTAGTAGTTCATTTATTTATTTACATTACATACAATATGAGGGCACCAGGAAGAAATACTTCCCATAATAGCCCTCTTGACACAACGGAAATTACAATTCTAATATGCTAGTAGTTCTGTGAACAGTAGACCTCACGCAGTATTCTCATCCACTAGTACCTGATTGAAACTATAGACCTTATGGAAATACAGCAATAGACTGGCTTCTCCACACATCCGTGTAATCACTTGTCAGCTGATTTATGATGAATATTTCTATCGTCTGATTTTTACTCTAATATTGGCGTATGAAGGAGGCTCCTTTTTCCTTTTATATGATCCTTAAAATGCAAAATTTCCAAAAACCTTGTATATACGTCGACGCGCAATTAAAAAAGGAACATACCTGTCAAATTTCATGAAAATCTATTACCGCGTTTCGCCGTAAATGCGCAACATATGAACATTTAAACATTAAGAGAAATGCCAAACCGTCGTCTAGAATCTAGACCTCACTTCGCTCGGTCAATTAATAGTATAATATAATATATATAGCCCAATCAAATATAGAAATTCACTAAATTAAAGAATTCATTCGTGAATTTCCTATCCCATACGTGTATAAGCCAATTCTTTCCCTAAGTATATTATAAAAGATTTTATGCTCTTATATTTTATCCTGCTATGCTAAAACCACAGAGAAATTCAAACTGGAAACCAAGAAGCTAGTAACACAGATGACGTCACAACGATAACCAGTTGAGCGAGCGGACGTGGACGCTTCTGTCAATTAACTTCAATTGCTGCTTGCCATTAAACAATTAAGTTGTTGCCGCTTCACAATTCCCCCCTACTCATCCACCCCCCCACAACCACTCATGCTACCAAACCGACAATTGCAAGCTCACAGCTGGTTGGTCAACACAGCAGCACTTTGAGGGCCCCCGAAACCACAGGAGAGAGGAGGGGCTTGAGACTCCCTGAGGGGCCCAAAAGCACTACTTGGAGGTTTGTAGAGGGGGTTCCAGAGATTGAGAGAGGGATTAGATTGGATTAGATTTCTTTATTTATGTATGTTACAATACATAAAGAGGGAGAGAAAGAGACGAAGAGAATATGATAGAGAGACATATTTAAAGGAAATTGATGAGAGAGAAAAAGAGGGAGAGAGAGAGATTGATTGATTGAGTACTTTATTTATGTAGATTACAATATATACTGACTTTTACATTTATATACAATAGCTTGAAATACAGCAAAATTATATAAAGTTGATAATAAATAATCAAATAATAGAAAGTTGAATGAGACAGGAACAGACAGATTGATTGATTGATTGATTGGGTACTTTATTTATGTAGATTACAATATATACTGGCTTATACACTTATATACAATAGCTTACAATACAGCAAAATTATAGATGAATTTACATAATAAAGACTAAGAAAATAATTATTGAACTGTATATGATATGAAAAAGTAATTTGTAATATAATAACTATAGATAATTATATTGTTATGCATCTACATAAATTGGCGGAGCTTTGGAAATATCAAAGTCCATTCTTCGGAAAGAATATTAAAAATATCCTCCCCACTAACTCTCTACCAAAATAGAGAGAGATTGATGATTGATTGAGTAATTATTTATGTAGTTACAATATATACTGTCTTATACACTTATATACAATAGCTTACATACAGAAAAATTATAGATGAATTTACATGATATAGACTAAGAAAATAATTATTGAACTGTATATGATATGGAAACGCAATTTGTAATATAATAACTATAGATAATAATATATTGTTATGCATCTACATAAATTGGCGGAGCTTTGGACATATCAATGTCCATCTCGGAAAGAATATTAAAAATATCCTCCCCACTAACTCTATACCAGAGAGAGAGAGAGGAGAGAGAGAGAGAGAGAGAGAGAGAGAGAGAAACAGAGGGAGAGAGAGAGAGAGAGAATGTAAAAATTAGATAAGATAATCAAAATTTGAAAAAGGAACAGTTTTGGGCATAAACCCTGTTGTTCCTTTCACAAATCATTTATGATGGGTTAAGAATGACATTGTAGCTATGAATGTATAAATTAATACTTGAGAAGAGAACTATAAAAAAGGAAAAAGGAATTGATGAGAAGTGAGAAAGAATAAGAGAAAAACATAAGAGAGAGAGATTGTGGAATTATGATGGACTTAGAAGGATTATAAAGAATTTAAAGGAAGAAGAATGATTATTTGGAATTTGATTAGATAGAGAACGTTGAAGAGAAAGCGAGAAAGAAAAATAGATTGAGAGAGATATGAGGAAATTGAAGAGAGAGAGAAATAGTGATAGAGAGATGAGGAGAGGAAATAAGATGGAGTGGAATGGAAAGAGAAAATTGATGAAATACAGAATGTGAAGAGGAGAGTGTGTGACAGAGAGGGGGTGAAAAGTAGAGAAAATAATATGGAGAGTGGTATAGGAAAAATTGATGAGAGAAAGCGAGAGAGTGAGAGAGATGAAAAAATTGAGAGAGGTATACGAAGTCTGGTATGGATTGAGATGGTAAATCTGAAAAATTGAGAAAGGTATACGAAGAGGAAATCTATAAGTCTAGTATGGATTGAGAAGGTAGATAATTTTAGAGGGTTGTAAAATGATGTGGATGGGGTAAAAGGGGTACCGAAGTGATAATAAGGGGCCAAAAGGGGGTGGGGACCCCCTAAAGTGAACCAAAACCAAAACACTTTATATGCCCACCACACACTGTGTGTTTCTGTGGAGAGGCCACCTTATTTGCACTATGCTATTAGCCTCAAAACAGGGTTAGTGTGAAGCCGCCTTACAAATACACAGTTATACAGTACCATAGAGAAACATAGCATAAGTAGATATCCCATGGTATAGGGCGTTTATGTCGCAACTTTTACTGTTATCTCAAGCCGATAGTTCATGTAATTCTTTCCCTTGAAGCTGTGTGACACTGGTAGTTTCTCATATTGTGCCGTTCATACACTCTCACCCCAACAAAACAGTAAAATTCGACAATAATCTACAGTAATCGGCTTGGGATAACAGTAAAAGTTGCGACATAAACGCCCTAAACCATGGGATATCTACTTACGCTATTGTTTATCTATGACAGTACTCAAGTCTGATATCATGGTTAGAGTGGTACCGAACTAACCGCGAAAAAACACTTAGGTTTAAATTGATTGAATTTGGGAATACAGGCCTGGTTGAACAAAAGCCAGTTGAATTTTAACTGTGATTAATTTCAAGTGAACCAATCAGAGAAGGCTTTTTGAAAAGACTGCTTCTCTGATTGGTTCTCGTGGATTTAATCACGATAAAAGTGTAACCGGCTTTTGTGCAACCGGCACAAAGTGTTTTTCGGATTAGATTTTGTGGTGACACTGCCATGCTAGCCATTTATAATTTATGTTATTTTCAGTCAACATGCTTTACTGACGATAATGATTTGACAAGAATTTAAGGGCCAAGCCACATGAATCGTTTTTGCACTGGCAAAGGACGAGTCGGCAGGGCAGACCTCTCCGATAGGCTGATAATCAGCTGATTCCCGAACGCCAACCCAATCAGATAATCGTTGAGTTGATGAACTCATTCCTTAGGGCCAAACCAGATGAGGCGTTTTTCAGACGAGTTGACAGGGCAGCAAGCTCTCCGATTGGCTGATAATCAGCTGATTCCCGAACGCCAACCCAATCAGTTGATAATCAGCCAATTGGAGAGCTTCCTGCATTGCAACTCGTCTAAAAAATGCCTCATCTTGCTTAGCCCTAAGAAATTCAATTCAATTCAATTTATTTCCATCAAAAAATACATCGATAAAACATTTACATCTAAATTGAATAACAAAATTTTCAGTTATTCATTTATTTATTTACTCACAATATCACATCGGAAACAACAGGTAATAAACGACCCTAATATGTTTCCTTAACACAACAAATAGTACAGTATACAGTTTAATAAAAAAAAAAAGATACTAAAACAAGAACTGGGTTGATGTTCAGTTACTAGGAAGTGCAAATTGAACTGTAAATGGGTCGGCACTGGGATAACACCAGTGATAAAACACCAAGACACCAAACTACTGTATATAAAAAGAAGAGTTCATCGCACCTAGGGACTCAGACCTCACCACTAGAGCAAGTGAGAAAGAGAATCGCAAGCGAACAAGTATGTGTAAGAGAGAAAGAGTGAGAGTGTGAGAGGATCGCCAAGGATTTAGTTAAGAATTGGTTGGATTTAGTTGAAAATGGGGGGGATCTCGGCAGACAGCTCAGATCAACGGCTTTACTCACTAAACTCTTTCCTATATCTATAGTGAGATTCAGTTCAATCTGTCAGCATTCCTTATGGATAACGTCAATGCTTCCCATTCAAACAATACTGACAGTTTGACGTAAATCTCATTCTATAGAGAGATCCACTTTATAATGGCAGTGGAGAAAGATAGGCGAACAACATTGCCGAACTTCATTACAAATATTTAACACGTTTATCGAAGTAATAACTAATAAATGAAATGGATTAATGCATTTTCTCATGATTGATTGATTGAGCCTCTGTATTGTCAATACCTTCTATAGACGGTACCTGATACAGGTTTATTGATGTAACTGTAACTGTTCATTCCCGTTTAAAATAATCAATAAATTATATTTTATCATGCAAGAAACTATATTTTTCAATAATTTCATAATTAAAATGTAATATTTTGTATATGAATTATCAATTCTACATTGTTAAAAGACGATCTGGCAACAAAGCAAAGCGAGAAAGAAATAGCGCTACAAGCTTAGTTGAATAATAGACAAGGACATCAGGAAACTGTATTTTTCAATAATTTCATGATGAATTTTCATAATTGAGATTTAATATTTTGTTAATCAATTATTAATTCTACAAATACAGGTTTATTGATGTAACTGTTCATTCTCGTTTAAAATAATCAATAAATGATATTTTATTAAGCAAGTAATAATATTTTTCAATAATTCCAAAATGTATTTTCATAATTAAGATGAAATATATTGTTAATTATCAATTCCACATTGTTAAAAGACGATCAGGCAACAGAGCAAAGCGAGAAAGAGATAGCGTTATTCGCTTTGTTGACTGATAGACAAGGATAGCAATACCATTGCTAATCACTATAGGTGAGGATGAACTCACTATAGGTGTTGTTAGTTTCTTTTCTCTTTGCTGTTGTTAACAAATCAAAAACACACACGAAATACGAAAGAGATTGATTGATTGATTGATTGAGTACTTTATTTATGTAGATTACAATATATACTGGCTTATACACTTATATACAATAGCTTACAATACAGCAAAATTATAGATGAATTTACATAATAGCCTATAGACTAAGAAAATAATTATTGAACTGTATATGATATGAAAAGTAATTTGTAATTATATAATACTATAGATAATTATATTGTTATGCATCTACATACATTGGCGGAGCTTTGGACATATCAATGTCCATTCTTTGGAAAGAATATTAAAAATATCCTCCCCACTAACTCTCTACCAAAAGAGAAAGAGAAAACAGAATGAGAAGACAAGGAACATTTATTATCCGAGCTTCAAGTCAAGGTGGAGGTGGTAGTTTGCATCCTTAAAAACGCAATACACCCTTATCTGTAGATTGGTTGAAAAGGATTTGAAGGGTTGAAAGTTGAAACTAACTTAAGTTGAGCAAGTTCAACTTGATATTTCATGTATCTACAGATTTTTTCCTTCTTCTTCTACTACCTCTCCTTCGTTTTCTCCCTCCTTCACTTATCCTCCTTCTTCCTAATTTTCTTCTCCTTTTCCATCACTTACTACTACTTCTTCCTCTTCTACTTCTTTTTCTCCCTCTTTGGTAGAGAGTTGGTGGGGAGCATATTTTTAATATTCTTTCCGAAGAATGGACATTGATATGTCCAAAGCTCCGCCAATTTATGTAGATGCATAACAATATGATTATTATCTATAGTTATTATATTACAAATTGCTTTTTCATATCATATACAGTTCAATAATTATTTTCTTAGTCTATATTATGTAAATTCATCCATAATTTTGCTGTATTGTAAGCTATTGTATATAAGTGTATAAGCCAGTATATATTGTAATCTACATAAATAAAGTACTCAATCAATCAATCAATCAATCTTTCACTCATCCTTCTTCATTCTCATTTCCTTCTCCTTTTCCGTCGTATCCTCATACTTCTCGTTTATAACCACCTTTTTCTCTTTACCCTCCTTTCTTTCCGACTCTTCACTTCTTCACCGCACCAACGTTTCTCCTCCCCTCTACCATCCTCATCATCCCACTCATTCTAAGCCTCATGCTAAGTGAATAAGTATATTTCTTGAGACAGGTCACGAAAGCTTCTTCCAATATCCACCCTCACTTTAAAACGTAACACCCCACAACGTGAGGTTAATGGGTGCATTAGGCCTTGAGTGCAGCCTAGAGTAGGGTGAGAGAAAGGACAAGAAGATATTATAAAGGGAGAGCAAGGAGTAAGCAAGGGAGTAATTAAGGGAGCAAGAAAAATAACAAGGGAGGAAGTGGAACAGGCAAAAATAGAGTGAGCAAGTTTTTTTTTTTTTTTATTGTCAATACTATAGCTATCTAGTCTAGAGACTAATGAGCTAATTTTTTCTATCCTAACATACTACTTTAAAATGTTATTCTTATTGATATTGTTTAATTAATATTAAATTAATATCTTTGGGGGTGTACCAAAGATAGCAACATCAATGTAATACAACGGTTCCAGAACAAGGTGCTGAGGAACATTGAGTGAGCAAGTAGTAACTATAAGTGATAGGAGAAAATATACAAAGAAAGTAAGATAGAGAAGTAAACAGGGAAGTACGTAAAGGAAAGAAGACAGTAGAAAACTGAGTAAGTACAGTTTAATGAAAGAAGAAAGACGGAAAATGAAAAAAAAAACAAGCGAGGAAGTGGAACAGGCAAATGAGTGAGTAAGTAGCAGGAACTATAGGGGGTAAGAGAAAGAAGAAAGTGAAAAGGAGTGAAAAAGGGAGTAAGTACGTAAGCGAGTAAGTAAGTTTAATGTAAGTAAAAAGTCAGGATAGTTTTGCTGGAACAAGGGGAGGTGTTAAAACACAAGAAAAATTAACTAAAGTTTGTTTCGAAGCATGAAAAGAAAAAAGGAAGTCGAGTGTCTAACTGAATTATTACCGTAATAGCCTGGATAATTCACTTATCATACATTTTTTATGTTGCTTCTTTATAATTTCAGTAAACTACCGTGAAAGCGAAACCTATCATTAACTTTCTTTCAAGGAGATGTTTTCATTACTGTTAATACAGTAGTTCTGGAATCTATTCCAAATCCAGAGCATCTAATTTGAAAAGTTCCATTATGATGACAGTATTGAGTAGTGTGATAGTATTGAAAGCTAACTAAAATATCAAGTTTTTATTTATTTAACACTAGCCGTTAGGCTCGCTTCGCTCGCCATATCCGTCTAGCAAGGGGCTCCGCCCCTGGACCCCCGACTGGATCGTCCAAGGATGAGATCAGCAGGATCGCTTCGCTCGCCTGCATTTTTCATTTGGGCATTTCTATCATATGTTAGGACAATCCAGTCGGGGGTCCAGACTAAACGGCTGGCTAAACGGATATGGCGAGCGAAGCGAGCCTGACTGCTAGTAATATTATAATATTCCCAGGATTGAAGTAGCAGTGCCAATCATTTTTCCGCGATAAATGCATTTAAATCTTCAACTTGGTGCCAACCTACAAAGTCAACTCAACTTAATGCCAACCTAACAAAATTATTAATTTTGCCAGTTTACAACTGTTTCGAAGAGGTACTCTATCTAGATTATAGTTCTATAGTAACATATGATATGGAAATTTCAATTATAATGAGAGATGGGAGAAGAAGAATATACATGCTGAAAGACGAACTTTAAACCTTAAAACACCCTTAGAGTTAAAATATTGCCAAAAGATTTTTTAGTGCGCCTCTAAGGGGCCAACTGAACATACCTACCAAACTTGAACGTTTTTGGTCGGTAGATTTTTAGTTATGCGAGTGAGTGAGTGAGTGAGTCAGTCAGTCAGTCAATCAGTGAGTGAGTGCCATTTCGCTTTTATATATATAGATATCTATAGAGTGGTCCACGTTATAATGACAGTGGATGAAGATAGAAGAATAGCGATGCCGATTCTCTGCATTGATTAATTATATTTCTACACTGTCAAAAACATTATTGTCATCGTTGTGGACCTCGAAAGGGATAGTACCACCGGCTTTGTCGGTTGATAGACAAGGATAGCAATACCAAAGTTGATCAAATACTGTCATTATAACGTGAACCTCACTATAGTTAATATTTTATTTCTCCTATTTTATCTACATCTTCTTCTTCTTCCTCATACTCTTCTTCTTCTTCTTCTTCTTCTTCTCCTCTTCTTCTTCCTTCTCTTCTTCTTTTTCTTCTTCTTCCACCTCATAATCTTCTTCTTCTCTTTCCCAATCTTCCCCTTCCTCTTCTTCTTCCAACAAAGCTTGTATTAAACATATTCAACTGCAATATTTGATTGTTTCTTATAACCCAATTATGAAGATGATAATGATGTAAGATATGAACATAATTCTCCATTGAACAGTCACCAAAAAGTCGATTATGCGAAGATTAATACTACTATTTACGATTGTATGCATAAGTCGATCAAGGCATGAAAAGTGTGTCTAGTAATAATGATTGTGGTAGTCAGTAATTGCATTTTTATGTGCACTTTACTGCATATTGCTGTTGGTTTTATTGCAGTTTGCAGACTTGTTTATGAGCGGTGGCGACTAATTTGACACGGGAAGTGTGTTTAATTAGGGGTCTCCACTTCAAAACATAAATTTATTCCTAACACTATATTCAGAATTGAGTTGGGAAGGGTTAGTAGGCTTCATGTTGTTTTTGTTTACATATTATGTAATTACTACATATTATGTAGTGATGTGGTGAACACTCAGGGATGTTACTATTATGGCTAGAGAAAATGAGAAATGAGGATGAATTTATCTTCCAAACAAGAGTTGAAGTGGAAAGGTTACAACTACTTAATAAAACTACAACTACTTAATAAAAAAAAAAATCGTATAGCACCCTTTATTTAAAAAAAAACTTTAAAATAGTTGAACAACTAGTTTCGGAATATCACCGAAACTAGTTGTTCAACTATTTTAAAGTTTTTTTGAAAATAATAGGTGCTATACAATTTTACATATTTTGTTTTATTAATTTAAAAGTAGCCCATGTCAATAAGTGTTTTACAACTACTTCTTGTAATATTAATTTCCAACTGCAATGATTAAACAAAGCTTTAAACAAAAAGGTTGAAATGCTCTGAAATGTTGAAAAATGACTGTTGAATAATTAACTGAATGTCAAAATGCACTTGAAATACTCATAAACTGTTGACTTTGAACAACATAAATTCAACTTTATACATACTATAGTGAAATCATAAATTAATTTCAACATATTAAACTGTCAACATTAGTTACATGGGAAATAATTATATCAAAAATGATGAAAGTTTGAAGTTAATCTCCTCACTATAAAAATCCACTCATACAATCCAAAGATGTTCAGAAAAGCTCAAAATCATTATATCGACAATCTTTCTGTTACACAATTCTATGATGTCATGTCTGAATTTTGAATGCTCCGCCCACTGTGGGCGTGTCCTTGTCTCGACCATTGCACTGTTACCTTCATTGATCAACTACCAATCCTATGGCTCGATTACCCTCCATGCTCTAGCTGTCTACCTCTTGTGTTAGCTTACTATTATGTACTTAATTATTATTTTTACTATACTATTATATTATACTCTTGCTTCAATTTACTATTACATATTAGCATAGATAAACAATAGAATAAGTAGATATCCCATGGTATAGGGCGTTTATGTCGCAACTTTTACTGTTATCTCAAGCCGATTACTGTCGATTATTGTCGATTTTTACTGTTTTGACCGGGTAAGAGTGTATGAAAGGCACAATATGAGAGACTACCAGCGTCATAAAGCTTCACAGGAAAGAGCTACGTGGACTATCAGCTTGAGATAACAGTAAAAGTTGCGACATAAACGCCCTATACCATGGGATATCTATTTATGCTATTGTTTATCTATGGTATTAGTTATTTCACTATTATATTTTTATGCTCTAGCTACTCTACATAATTATAATCTCTATACTATGTATTTTGCCTGGATTGTATATGTATATGAATAAATAAGAATATACTTGAGTTTACATTGAACTGTCAGAATTAGTTGAATGTAAAAAACTGATTTTATTTATACGGAATGCTGACATTTGAAAGTCAATTTCAAACACAATTTTCTCCCAATGAAAAATTGACAAATTGAAGTCGTCTACAAAAACTCAATCAATAAGAAATTAAGGAACAAGAATCTATGAAACTAGGCCACCAAAAACATAGGATATTATAGAAATATCAGAGATGTTCCAAATATTGAAGACTAGTAGTTCTGTGAACAGTAGACCTCACGCAGTATTCTCATCCACAAGTGCCTGATTGAAACTATAGACCTTATGGGAATACAGCAATAGACTGGATTCTCCACACATCTGTGTAATCACTTGTCAGCTGATTTATGATGAATAATTTAGTCTGATTTTTATGGTAATATTGGTGTATGAAGGAGGCTCCTTTCTCCTTTTATATTATCCTTGAAATGCAAAATTTCCAAAAACCTTGTACATACGTCGACGCGCAATTAAAAAAGGAACATACCTGCCAAATTTCATGAAAATCTATTACCGCGTTTCGCCGTAAATGCGCAACATAAAAACATTTAAACATTAAGAGAAATGCCAAACCGTCGACTTGAATCTTAGTCCTCACCTCGCTCGGTCAATTATGATGAGAACATCCATCAAAAGTGTACGACTGGCTGGAGAATTCCATCAATCACAAAACATACGCCAATCAAAAACCCATCAACTACCACTTAAATCCAACACGTGCCTCAATCAAAACACAATCATTGCGAAACTGAACTTAGAAAAAGATTTAAAACTAAATAACATATGAAACTGGACTAGATGGATGAAGGTTGCACAACTTCAAAACTAGATCTTTCACCAGTCAAGATTAACATTCACTAAATCTTAACTCTGAACAGTCCCATTCACTAAATATCATCACAGAACAGTGCCATTCACTGTTATGTGCGAGAATTTAGTGAATATCTTCTCTCAAAAGCTACATTCACCCATTGAGATATGGGCCATTACTCAACACTCCTCATAGGGAGATGAATAGGTTGTTGTATTGAGAACTGGGTCTCCAAATTGGTGGGCGCATATAAATCAAGATTCAAGATGATGCATTGAAGAAGATTTTTCATAGAAAATTGGATATTATCATAGCCACCTCTAATACAAGGCCCCGGCTACGATATTGCAACGTCGCAGCGTAGGCCTAGAATCTAATTCACGATTGGTGAAAAAGATCAGCTGGTATTTTTTAAAATCTTCTTCACCAATCATGTATTAGATTGTAGGCCTACACTGCGACGTTGCAATATCGTAGGCCGGGGCCTTGTATTAGAGGTGGCTATGATATTATCATCAATTTCTCATAACCATTGTAACTTAATGGTCCATTTTATATTCATCAATAATTTTTTAGATATTGTTCATTAATTTTTTAACATGTATTATTTAAGGTATTCAAGTGTTTCATTATTATCATCATCATTCATTTCAATCATTATAAATTCAAAAAAAGTTAGTAAATTGATTGAACAGAAACCAGAAGATTCATCATAGAAAATTGTATATTATTCCTCAACATTTTCATAACCATTTAACAATAATTATTCATCAATATTTTTTATTAATTTTTCAACACATACATTATATATATTTTTTATCACATAATATTCAAGATGATGCATTGAAGAAGATTCATTATAAAAAATTAGATATTATTCATCAATTTTTTCATAACCATTGTATGGTCCATTTTATATTCATCAATAATTTTTTAGATATGTTCATTAATTTTTTAACATATATTATTTAAGGCATTAAAGTGTTTCATTATTATCATCATAATACATTTCAATTATTATAAATTCAAAAACGATAACATTAGTAAATTGATTTAATAGAAACAACAGGAAAGAAAAGTGAAGTATTTCCCTTTTCTGTGGTAGAACTTTCAAGCACTCACAACTTGAAAATTTTTCTTGAGACCCGTGTGGATGAACAAACTTGATATGAAGACTTACTGTGGAAAATCTACCAAAATATTTCCTTCAATACCAAAAGTGAATTTGTATGATAATTGAAGTTGTATATGTTTTATAGTGTATAGAATTTAAGAGAATGACATGATTATTTGTTTAAATCTTTAGAACTTTATTTTATTCTGAAGAAATCTAAGCCCTGAATGAGATTATAATTTGAAGTTTTCTCTTAAGATTCATGTGAATTGAAAGACTTGAAATGAAGTCTCCAATTCTCAAAGTAAGAATACTAAAGAATTATTTACAACAGTTTGAATAAAGAGTTTCGAATGTGATATGATTATTTGAATTCTAGACGTACAGACAGACATGATTGAGGGAGATGAAGATAGTTTGAACGAGATTACCCGTAGTTACAATATAGAAAAATCTGGTGTGGTGAACTCACACAACTCCTTGCCGTTATGAAAATTGATCACCTGACGCTAGTGTACCCGTGCATCTCAAGTCATTATTCAAGATTTGAGCCAGCTGGTAACAGGGCAATAACGCTGGAGACACACATGAGGTCTGCTATCTCTTCATAGTGAATGATTTAATAGAATCAACAATAATTTGCAATTGAATAATCACATTTTCTCGAATTTAAAGCTTATTTTCAAATTTAGGTGAAAATGTTACTGAACATTAATTGTAGAGATTTTCATGCTCAATCTACTCCACTTGATTTTTTGTTTCAATTGTATCTGAAGCCTGATAATTGGGAATCTATCTGCATTGATGGGGCGGAGCTCCTGAAATTTTTACAGATATGGGACTTGTGGCAGTTGATATAGCTTATCAATGACTATTTTAGGTATGAATTTGATCAAAATCGTTAGAGCCGTTTTCGAAAAAAACGCGAAAAAACACTGTCTTTGACAACATTTTCGGCATTTCAGCCGCATCTTGAATTGCATTTGATCGAAATGTTCGTGTCGGATCCTTATATTGTAAGGACCTTAAGTTCCAAATTTCAAGTCGTTCCGTTAATTGGGAGATGAGATATCATGTACACAGACACACGTACAGACCAATACCCAAAAACCCCTTTTTTGGACTCAGGGGACCTCGAAACGTATAGAAATTTAGAAATTGGGGTACCTTAATTTTTTTCGGAAAGCAATACTTTCCTTACCTATGGTAATAGGGCAAGGAAAGTGAAGAAGACTTACTGGGGAGCTCTACCAAAATATCACCTTTAATACCAAAAGTGTATTTGTATAAGAAATATTAAAGTTTTATTTGTATTATAGTGTATAGAATTTAAGGAAATGACATGATTATTTGTTTAAATCTTTAGAACTTTATTTTATTCTGAAGAAATCTGAGCCCTGATAAGATTACAATTAAAATTTTCTCTTCATTCCAATCTTCAAATTTTCAATCTTAAATTTTTCTAAGATTCATGTGAATAGAAAGAATTGAAATGAAGTCTCCAATCTTCAAAGTAAGAATACTAAAGAATTATTTACAACAGTTTGAATAAAGAGTTTCGAATGTGATATGATTATTTGAATTCTAGACGTACAGACAGACATGATTGAGGGAGATGAAGATAGTTTGAACGAGATTCCCCGTAGTTACAATATAGAAAATCTGGTGTGGTGAACTCACACAACTTCCTTGCCGTTATGAAAATTGATCACCTGACGCTAGTGTACCCGTGCATCTCAAGTCTATTATTCAAGATTTGAGCCAGCTGGTAACAGGGCAATAACGCTGGAGACACACATGAGGTCTGCTATCTCTTCATAGTGAATGATTTAATAGAATCAACAATAATTTGCAATTGAATAATCACATTTTCTCGAATTTAAAGCTTATTTTCAAATTTAGGTGAAAATGTTACTGACATTAATTGTAGAGATTTTCATGCTCATCTACTCCACTTGATTTTTTTGTTTCAATTGTATCTGAAGCCTGATAATTGGGAATCTATCTGCATTGATGGGGCGGAGCTCCTGAAATTTTTACAGATATGGGACTTGTGGCAGTTGATATAGCTTATCATGACTATTTTAGGTATGAATTTGATCAAAATCGTTAGAGCCGTTTTCGAAAAAAACGCGAAAAAACACTGTCTTTGACAACATTTTCGGCATTTCAGCCGCCATCTTGAATTGCATTTGATCGAAATTGTTCGTGTCGGATCCTTATATTGTAAGGACCTTAAGTTCCAAATTTCAAGTCGTTCCGTTAATTGGGAGATGAGATATCATGTACACAGACACACGTACAGACCAATACCCAAAAACCCCTTTTTTGGACTCAGGGGACCTCGAAACGTATAGAAATTTAGAAATTGGGGTACCTTAATTTTTTTCGGAAAGCAATACTTTCCTTACCTATGGTAATAGGGCAAGGAAAGTAAAGAAGACTTACTGGGGAGCTCTACCAAAATATCACCTCTAATACCAAAAGTGTATTTGTATATGAAATATTAAAGTTTTATTTGTATTATAGTGTATAGAATTTAAGGAAATGACATGATTATTTGTTTTAATCTTTAGAACTTTATTTTATTCTGAAGAAATCTGAGCCCTGAATAAGATTACAATTTAAATTTTTCTCTTCATTCCAATCTTTCAAATTTTCAATCTTAAATTTTTCTAAGATTCATGTGAATAGAAAGAATTGAAATGAAGTCTCCAATCTTCAAAGTAAGAATACTAAAGAATTATTTACAACAGTTTGAATAAAGAATTTCGAATGTGATATGATTATTTGAATTCTAGACGTACAGACAGACATGATTGAGGGAGATGAAGATAGTTTGAACGAGATTCCCCCTAGTTAAAAAATAAGATGAGAGCTTAGAATTAAGAAAGATGGAAAATCGTAACTGTTAGAAACCCTCAATTAGAATTTGATATGATTCTATTGAATTCCGAAGGTTTTTATTGTATAAAAAAGTTGTAACAGATGCTATAAAACCAACCGCTTGTAGCTACAAATCAATTGAAAGATGAAGACAGTTTAAACGAGATTGTTGGAAACCCACACTTTTTCACATTTTACATGATTGAGTGCATTCAAAAAGCTCAGAATAAAACGACATAACAAACAAGATAGAGCCATTATACCTCTCAATCCGCCCGTAGTTACGAATTAATTGAAAGATGAGGACTGTTTCAAAACGAGATTGTTAAAAAAAGGTAGAAGCAGATTTTTCAGTTCATAAATCTTGTTTCTCTCACAAAATGGAGACGGCTGCATTATTGAGAGATGAAATCGCCCACATTCAAGTAAGTAATGGGCAAGTAAATCTTCTTTTTGACGAGATAAGGATGAAAAAAGGATTAGAGGAGGGAAGACAACGAAAATAGGGACGGATGAGGGATTAGGGAGAAATTAAACAGCGAGGAGAGAGGAGGAGAAAAAAGAATATGCCTCAACTATCATAATCATCGGTAATGTAAATTTTTGAGGCTGCTTTTTTCATCGCCTCATCCTTAAAACTCCTCATTCAACTAAATTTCTTCTCCTTCTTCTTCTTCATTAACTTCTTCTCCTTTTTCTGTTTTCTCTCCCTTTCCTTCATCGTTTCTCTTACGCCTTCTCAACCCATTCTCTTTCTCATTCTTCATTCTCACCACCTGCTTCTCATCTTCTTCTTTCTTCTTCCTCCTCTTCTTCTTCTCCTCCTCCTCCTCTTTCTTTACTCCTTCTTCCTCCTCCTCTTCTTATTCTTCATCCTCCTCCTCTTTTTCTTCTCCTCCTTCTTCTTCTTCTTCCTCCTCCTCCTCCTCTTTTTCATCTTCTTCTTCTTCTTCTTCCTCTTCTTCTTCTTCCTCCTCCTCTTCTTCTTCTTCTTCTTCTTTTCTCCTTCTTCCTCCTCTTCGTTTTTTTCTCCTTCTTCCTCCTCCTCTTCTTCTTCTTCTTCTTCTACTCCTCTAATATTTTCAACTCTTTCAATATACTCCTCTTTCTCCGATAAATCCTCTCTCTTCATCCTTCCCTCTCCTCTGTCTTCTCCCTCCACACCATTACCTCCTCTATAGTGTAATCTTCATTGTCAAATCATTATTGTTCTCCCATCTTCCTGGAATTTCCTTTCTTCCTCTTCAAACCCTTTTTCTAAATATACTTCTCCCCCCTACAAGATAGCTGCCTGCTATGAACAATATGCTCTTACTTTAATCTACAGCATTGTCCACCATTTTGTATTTCTATTATCATCTGAGCGTCTTCATAAATTAACTTCATTTTTTCGTAATCCATCAACATCATTAACATCCTCCGTCTCCTCCTTCTTAACCTCTTCCTCATCCTTCTCCTCCTCCTCCTCCTCCTCAACCTCTTCCTCATCATCCTCATTCCTCCTCAACCTCTTCCTCTTCCTTCTCAACCTCTTCCTCATCCTTCTTCTCCTCCTCTTCCTCATCCTTCTTCTCCTCCTCTTCCTCATCCTTCTCCTCAATCTCTTTCTCATCCTCCTCATTCTTCTTTTCCTCCTCAACCTCATCCTTCTCAACCTCTTCCTCATCCTTCTTCTCCTCCTCTTCCCCATCCTTCTTCTTCTCCTCCTCCTCATCCTTCTTCTTCACCTCCTCTTCCTCATCCTTCTCCTCAATCTCTTCCTCATCCTCCTCATTCTTCTTTTCCTCCTCTTCCTCATCCTTCTTCTCCTCCTCTTCTTCATCCTTCTCCTCCTCATCCTTCTTTTCCTCATCTTCCTCATCCTTCTCCTTCTCCTCCTCAACCTCTTCCTCATCCTCATCATTCTTCTTTTCTTCGTCAACCTCTCCCTCATCCTCATCCTCTTCCTTCTTCTCCTCCTCTTCCTCATCCTTCTCAACCTCTTCCTCATCCTTCTTCTCCTTCTCTTCCTCATCCTTCTCCTCCTCCTCTTCCTCATCCTTCTCATCCTCTCCACCACCTCTCCCACAAACTATAATTCCTCTATCTCTTTTTATCGTTTACTCTTTTCTGTTTTTACCTCTTTTTTATCCGTTTTACCTCTCAACCACCTCCTCCTCCCACCTCCCCCTCCACTTCCTACCACGGATTAATTCCATTATCTTTGTATTCCATATTCTTTTCTCCATTATTTGTGTCCCAAATGACAGATCGCCGCTGCTTTGTGGTTGGAGAGACAAAAATCTCATCTGCAAAATGAGCTCAACTCACTGCGCTGCAATTATTTTCAGCCGGATTATTGTTTTTCTCTGGTCCCGAAAACGCGGTTAGAAGAATGATGAACGTTACTGTAAAACTCTTCTCTTAATACTATTTTTGAATAAAACGTCCATCATTAAAAACCTGAGACCTGTTTTAAGAAAAATGACAAATGACATTTCCCAAGACAGAATTTTTGATGACATCCCAGTGTTTTCATTACAGAATTTTTGTCTTCTAAAAAACAATGTAACATTTGACAGTGATTTATCAAAATTTGGGAATGGAATAGATTGGGGCCAAGCCTGTGTTCCTTCCTAATCATATTTATATGATTTGTGATTTTGTCCACGAATAAATGATAAATGATAAATGATACGTGAACCACTAGATCACATATACACTGGTCTATGCTATGTCTGTCTGTAGTCGTATTCAAGAGATCATTGCTATATTAAAGTGCAAAATTTTAGTGAGAAAACATGGAGAACCAAATTAATAACCTATTAATTTGAGTGTTGATAGGAAATGACATTGGGTAATACGGCAAGGCAGAACGTCCAAAAGGATCTCTGCCGATAAAAGCCTAAAGAATAAATAAATTAATTGCTATAGTATGGTCCACGTTATAACGGCGGTATTTGATTAACATTGGTGTAGTTGTCCTCGTTTATCATCCTTGTATCATCATCATCATCATCATCATCATCATCATCACTATAACAGAAAGGCCAATCTCTATAAAAGCGAAATGGCACTCACTCACTGACTGACTGACTCACTCACTCACTCGCTCGCAGAACTAAAAATCTACCAGATCAAAAACGTTCAAATTTGGTAGGTATGTTCAGTTGGCCCTTTAGAGGCGCACTAAGAAATCTTTTGACAATATTTAAACTCTAAGGGTGGTTTTTAAGGGTTTAAAGTTCGTCTTTTAGCATGTATGTTCTTCTTATTCTCTTAATTTATAATTGAAAAATTTCCATACCATATGATAATAAAGAACTATAATCTAGAGAGAGTACCTCTTCGAAACAGTTGTTAACTGGTAACTAAATTAATAATTTTGTCAGGTTGGCATTAAGTTGAGTTGACTTTGTTAGGTTGGCACCAAAAGTTGAAGATTGAAATGCATTTATCGCGGAAAAAATTGATTGGGTACTGCTATTTTAATCAGAGCTATTCCTGGGAATTTTATGTTACTAGCCGTCAGGCTCGCTTCGCTCGCCATATCCGTGTAGCCAGACGCTCAGTCTGGACCCCCGACTGGATCGTCCTAACATATGATGAAAATGCTAAAATGGAGGCGAGCGAAGCGAGCCTGCTGATCTCATCCTTGGACGATCCAGTCGGGGGTCCAGGGGGCGGAGCCCCCTGGCTAGACGGATATGGCGAGCGAAGCGAGCCTGACGGCTAGTAACCTATGAACTTGAGTGTTGATAGGAAATGACATTGGGTAATACGGCAAGGCAGAACGTCCAAAAGGATCTCTGCCGATATAAGCCATAAGAATAAATAAATTGCTATAGCAAGGTCCACGTTATAACGGCGGTATTTGATTAACATTAGTATAGCTGTCCTCGTCTATCATCCTTGTATCATCAACACTATAACAGAAAGGCCAATCTCTAATCCTATACTATTAAACGAGCAATTTCAGTTCATATCTTTATATATCTGTATGTGACCGGATCTCGAAAACGGCTCTAAAGATTCTCACGAAATTTGGAACAAAGTAGGTTAATAATATGAAAATTCGATTGCACTAGGTTTCAACCCTGGGATAACTCGCTGGAAGACATTAAAAGGATAAATACGTCCTTGGAAAAACAGCTGGAAAATGTGTCGTCTGTCGTTACCGTAATGTAAGTGAGTGAGCGAGTGCATGTGTGGATTATTCCTCAGCTGATTTCATGTGAAGAATAATTCAGCAAGAAAGTCAGTTATTATTTGTTTATTTCTCTTTTTTTTAGAAAACATGTTTACTTCAGAAAGTCCAAAATAGTAACTAGATGCTGTTAGTGTGGAATAGTACCTACTAGTGTATTAATAATATTGTAGCACACATAGTATATATCATTCTAAATCGAATTCATAGTAGGCCTATATCTATATGTAATATTGATGATGTGTTTGTTTTTTGAAGTGTGATAATTGTTATTTTGATGACTGATTGTAGCTTAACCTAGATTTTGATTAGGACTGTAGTATAAATTTGAAAAGGAGCAGTTTTGGGCATAAGCCTGTTGTGGCTCCTCATAAAACTGTAAAAATAATTGTACGACTGAGAAAATGAATAAATAAATATAAACTATAAATTCAATCTTTCGTTACAAATTTTCAAAGCTTTTACACTCCAGAGCGAAGCTCGGTCCCCCAATATTAAACTCTATCAACATTTGGGAACCAAATAGATTTTGGACCCGTTTAACCGTTTAATATATTTAACCGTGATTAACAGCTGATCAAAAACGTCATCCGCATCTCTCTCATTAGCTTTCAAATCATCATTTAATCACAGTTAAATTTAATAGACGTAAGTTACGTGTATCCGGGAGACACTCTTCAATTTTCCAATAACCTTTCACACATTTCAATTCAACAAAAAAGTGATATTAGAGTGACCTACATATTCACAATGAAGCAACCCTTGATAAGGATGTAGATAATTATAGTTATCACAATCAGGATGCATTTATGCAAGATGCACTCTCCAGAATTGCATTCATCCATTGAGATGCACTTTACAATTGCACAATATTGTGCATGCATGATAGATGATGATAATAATAACTGTGTTATTAAAGTGAATATCCAAACTGTAATAGCCAACATAATTGAGAGAGCGGCTGGTTCCATTATAGTGAAACTGTCAGCATAACTCATAAATACCATTAAACGCTTCCCATTTAACCTATGCTGACAAATCCTAGTGAATCGTGTAGACAGTGAACGTGCCTTTTGTATTGAGTCGATGTGCATTGATTGTGGAATTATAATTAATTTTCCATCGGCATCGTAGCCAGATAACTGGGGCGGATGTTTCATGATAACAGTGCGAGATCAAAGGCACTATGAAAATTATTGATAATATGATATTGTATTGTCTTCGATAGAACATAGGATCAATAGAAATGCTGTGGATGTTAAATGTGAATGTATCTTTGACTCTTGTTACTAAACTCTAATATTTTGTGCCAATAAAGGATTATTGATTGATTGATAATGTGATGACAAGTGAATGATAATGATAACAAATTACAAATGAGTAATCAATTTCCATTATTTATTGATTTATAGAGCTCAACACGTGAATGATAATGATAACGAATTACGAATTAACGAATGAGTAATCAATTCCTATTTATTGATTGATTTATAGAGCTCAGCACGTGAATGATAATGATAACTAATTACAAATGAATTATCAATTTCCATTTTATGTTGACGACTTGAAAGTTAAAATCTTGTGGGAAAATAATTTGATAAGATTGTTGATACATTGAGAACGTTGCAGTTCCTAACAGATAAAAACTTAGAGATAAGAAATTCACTGGTACTCTTATTATTGGAATAAGACATGTTAACTTGTTGTACAGTGTAAGTTATCTTTTATAGAAAACTGAGGATCAATCTCTATGATGTGATTGACAGTTGTATGTAGATTTGCAACAAGATTAGAATGATGAAATCATTTTCTACTATCTCATATTCTTTTCAAATGAATAAAACCTACCACGTACAATAGAAATACGAAGTATTGTGTAATTTATTACAATATTATTCAACTATCTATCACCTAACGTCTACAGAAATAAAAGCAGTGACAAGGCAGAGAATCGGTAACACTGTTCTCCTATCTTTCTCTACTTCTACTCGGCCTTTCTACTAAGGGCTGCGCCCTAACTCCGCCCTCCTAGGTAAAAATAAAGGCAGCTATTCTATTCTATTCTACAATAACGTGGACCTCACTATACAATAATAAACGACTAAAAATGTTTCAACTACTGAGGTTTCACTGTCAAAGTGTACTGAGTGACATCATAGACTACTACTCTAGATATAATAGGTTTTATTTCTGGACTGAAAAGTGGATTCAAATCAATTCAAGAGGATAGCATAACCTATAATTTTTATTTATCCATAACTCTACCTTCATTGTATTATCATTTACCCCATCATCATCACTTAGGCTTAAAATACTTCTGGAAAGTCGCCTTTGTAAAAAAATAAATAATAATAAAACAGAGATTGACAATGGTGTAATAACCGAAACCGGCCTTTCTAAGTATCAATAAACCTGTGGTTTTTTGAAAATTTCTTAGTCTTTTTCATTCAATAATAAAAGGAGAAAAAAGCATAAGAAGATGAGAATCTCATGGTATAGTGTATTTATGTTGCAAATTTCAATGTTTACTAAAGCTGATAGTCCTAGTAGTTGATTTTGGTGAAGCTATGTGACGCTGGTAGTCTCTCATAATGTGCCGTTCTTACACTCTCACCCGGCCAAAACAGTAATAATAGACAGTAGACGACAGTAATCGGCTTGAATTAACAAAAAATCAGTTTGAAATTTGGAGCATAGACGACCTATACCAAGGGATATCTTCTTATGATAATATCATTTCTCTATGATATCACCATAAATGATACAGTATCACCACAAAATGATACAGTATCAATACTACATGATACAGTATCATCTCAACTCGATACACAACACCAAAATTTGATACGATACTTCAAACTTAGAATGAATTATTTTACAAATAATGGGATATCTTGTTATGCTATCATTTCTCTATGATAGCACCATAAATGATACAGTATCACCAGAAAATGATACAGTATCATAAAAAATGTTACAGTATCAATACTACATGATAAGTATCATCTCAACTTGATACACAACACCCAAACTGATACAAAACTTCCAAACGTTGAACTCTGAACAAACCATGGGATATCTTCTTATGGTATCATTTCTGTATAATATCAACATAAATGATACAGTATCACCACAAAATGATACAGTTCCATCACAGATGATACAGTATTAACACTACATGATACAGTATCATAAAAAATGTTACAGTATCAATACTAATGATAAGTATCATCTCAACTTGATACACAACACCCAAACTGATACAAAACTTCCAAACGTTGAACGTTCTGAACAAACCATGGGATATCTTCTTAAGCTATCAGTTTTCTATGATATCACCATAAATGATACAGTATCATCACAAAATTATACAGTATCATAAAAAATGTTACAGTATCAATACTACATGATACAGTATCATCTCAACTCTATACACAACACCAAAATTTGATACGATACTTCAAAACTTAGAATGATTTATTCTACAAATCATGGGATATCTTGTTATGCTATCATTTCTCTATGATAGCTCCATAAATGATACAGTATCATCACAAAATTATACAGTATCATAAAAAATGTTACAGTATCAATACTACATGCAACAGTATCATCTCAACTCGATACACAACACCTAAATCTGATACAAAACTTCCAAACTGAACGAATCCTACAAACTATGGGATATCTTCTTATGCTTTCATTTCTCTATGATATTAACATAAATGATACAGTATAACAAAATGATACAGTACCAACACTACATGATACAGTATCATCTCAACTAGATACACAACACCTAAATCTGATACAAAACTTCCAAACTGATCGAATCCTACAAACCATGGGATATCTTCTTATGCTATCATTTCTCTATGATATCACCATAAATGATACAGTAACAACACTACATGATACAGTATCAACACTACATGATACAGTATCATCTCAACTTGATACACAACACCAAAACTTGATACAAAACTTCCAAACCTTGGATGAATTATCTTGTTATATTTGTGCTGGTTTTAGTGAGATTAACTCCAAACTACAAATGCAATATTGATTTAATACAGACCGTTTGAAGTGAATCATAGAAGTTTGACAGACAGTAGAAAAGGGTGGCAGGCAAGCCTAGCCCACGTCACAGCATATAATGGAGGGTTACGCCCAAAAAATGACTTTCAATTGTGTTGTGTTGTTGACTAGGCCAATCTCGCATCACAGTGTGCATCATCTAATCGCCCGCCGGATGCTAGCTTTCATTCAATTTTCTCTCTTTCTAGTTCTCTGTCTCTTTTTCATTTGTTCTCTTTTTTATCTACCAGTTCTCATTTACACTCACTCACTCTCTCTCTCATTCACTGACTTACTTCCTCACCATCAGTCTCTATTTCTAAGACAATGTCTCTATCACATTCCTTATCTATTTATCTCCCAGTTCTTGTCTTCTCACAGGTTTTCCTCTCTCTATAATTCTCATTTGTTCTTCTCTATTTATCTTTCGGTTCCTCTCTTCTTTCTCATTCTATGCTCATCTTTGTCTTCTGTTTCATTTGGTTGCGTGATTCATTTTTTTTTAGGAAGTATTATTTGGTCGAATCAAGTTTGGTTAATTTTGGTTTCAGTTTTGCTCCACCTTGAAGCTAATTACAATGTTGAATTTAGCTAAGAGGTAGCTAATTGACCGAGCGAAGTGAGGATTCAAGTCGACGGTTTGGCATTTCTCTTAATGTTTAAATGTTTATATGTTTTTATGTTGCGCA
>NC_052513.1:39695400-39720953 GCF_014356525.2 Nilaparvata lugens | reverse complement strand
GGAGGAGAAGAAGATGGATGAGGAGATGGAGAAGGAGAAGGGGAAGAGAAGAAGATGGATGAGGAAGTAGTGTAGGAGAAAGGTAAGAAGAGGAAGGGGAAGAAGCAGAAGAAGATGTGGAAGAAGAGAATGCAGAAGAAGAAGAAGAACATTAGGAGGAGGAAGAAGAAGAAAGGGGAAGAAGAGCAAGAGAAAGAAGAGAAGGAGGAGTAGGAGGAAGAGGAAAAGAGAGAAGAAAATAATAAGTAGAATGAGAAGATTGTAAAGAAGAAGAAGGAGAAGTAGAAGAATGAGAAGAAAAGAAGGTGAAGAATTAGGAGAAGAAGAAGAAAAAGAGGAAGAAGATTTGTAGGAGAAAATTGAGGAGATGGAAGAAAAAGAAATATGGGAAGAAGAAGGAGGAGATAGACTAGTTGATTGAGAAGATTGGAAAGAAGAAAAAGGAGGAGTAGAAGAATGAGAAAAAAAGGTTAAGAATTAGAAGAAGAAGAAGGAAAAGAGGAAGAAGAGTTGGAAGAGGAAATTGAGGAGTGTATGGAAGAGGAGAAGAAATAAGAGATGGAGAAGGAAGAGAGAAGGAAGAAGAAATATGGGGAGAAGGAGGAGAAGATAGACTAGTAATAGGTAGTAGGTGAAAGAGGAAGATGTGATGAAGAGGGGAGGAGGAGGATGTTAGAAAGAGGAGAAGGAGAAAAGTTGAAGCAAGAGGAAAATGGTGAGTAGGAAATTCCCCAGAGCCCGACAAACTCTAACTACAGAAATTAAACTTTTTCATAAGGTCTACTAGGTCTAGCTGCCACTTTATGACTGGCGGCAAGTTTATAACGATCAGTGAGTGTGACGTCACAATCCATCCGACCTGATCACCTCATAAAAACTTACTTTTCGTGTCGAGTAACGCCAAATATTTATTGCATTTCAGAGCTGCTAACTTCAACTACGTCACTAAGTTTCCATGGGATCAGATGAATACGTGCTTCTATGAGAATATAAGTTGGTAAACTTTTGTGAAAATGATCTCTAAAAGTTGAATAGAGGTAGTGGTTGTGGCTTATGTGATAATTATTTGAACAGGAAGAAGACAAATGAAAAATTGAAATAATATATTTTGTTAATAAAAACAATATAAGAACATGTAGTAAGGGTAGCCGTTTCATTAAAGACATTTTAAAAATTTAAAAATATTTCAACGTCTTGTTTCGGCCTACTTTGGCCATTTTCAAGTTAAAATACAAAAATAAACAAGTTGATACTACATAATACATGTTCATATACTTACTTTACTTTTTTTCATTTTTTTATAAAATTGAAAGAAAATATGATTAAAATTGAATCATTTCAACCAAAAAATAATGAATGAGGAATGAATTAAATGTAAATAAGCATTATCAAGTATCAACTTGTTTTTTTTTTTTTATTTTAACTTGAAAATGGCCAAAGTAGGCCGAAACAAGTCGTTGAAATATTTTAAAGTTTTTAAAAAATTTTAAATAATAAGGGTATTTTGAATGTTTTAAATACCCGTACTAAATTTATTCATGTTTCATTCACTTATTTATCCATTGATAGATAGAATATAATTCTCAACTATGAATGATTGGGAGAGGAACAACAGGCTCAAAGCCCAAAACTGTTCCTTTCCCAAATTTAGATAGAAATTGTCCAAAAATAGGTTATGTTTACACTTTATGATTTTTGTTCAAAATATGGTTATGATTTTTGTTCAATTTTGAGTTCGATATATAGGAAAAATGTAGTTTAAAACTAGGAATTTAGAATTTAGAAAAGTTGAAACCAAATTAAATAAGATAACTCACTAAAACATCACTGATAACTGAAAAATATTAAAGAATTAATAATTCATTAAATTAATGAATATAAAATAAGAAATGCTGAATACATATGATTAAGGGATACTATGTTTTTATATTGTTTTTATCAATTTTAATAAAGTAGCATATACAAGGGAAGTGATTTTATAAAATATTTTGTACATTTCTACATTGTTAAAAAGGATCTGGCAACGTTGCGGAGCAAGAGAAGGGAGTGATAGCTGCTTTTCTGGATGATATACAAGTTCAGCAACACCAATGTTAATCAAATACTGCCATTATAACGTGGACCTCACTATAGAACAAAGGTACTAGTAGAATCATTAGGAAACGTTCAGAGTAGCCTTGGAAAAATTAATTACTTATAATTAATAAAACAATATGAAAATCTTAAAGCACCCTTTATAGATTTTTATATTGTTTTATTAATTTAAAAAGTAGCCCATGAGAATTAATTGTTTTTATTACTTATAGTAATCTCACTGAAGGGATCGATTATTCACTCTATGATTATATATAACACGATATAATAATGCAATAAATAAATATGTGATAATAAACATATTGTCAACACTACAACCTTCTTAGAACCCCACTAGACTTCCAAAAACAAGTTTGAAGAGTTGGAAGAGGCCAACTATTAACAAGGCTTTCAAAATGTTATCAGACCGGCAACTAATACAGTGGACCCTGTTACGAAATATGGCCGAAATATTATTTTCTCATATCACCAACAAAAACAAAACGATTACAAAGCCAAGATTCAGGTCAAACTGTCAGTATTCTGTATATACAACATCACAATGCTACCCATTCAAACACTGCTGACAAATTGGAGTGAATCTAACTATGGCTTCCCAATAGTAATATACACAGTATAGTAATTTTTCAAAGCGAGGAAAGGATGGAAGAAAAAGCAGGTCAGTCTGTCAGTGAGCAGCTGATTGCGTCACAACCTGTTGCTGTGGAGCAGAAGAGGAAGGAGTAGAAGAAGAAGAAAAAGAAGAAGTGGAAGAGGAAATAGAGACGAAAGGTGGAGGAGAAGGGAGAGAGAAGATGAAGCAGTGTTAGTTGTATTGGAGGCAAAAGACGAAGATGTTTGAGAAGGAGAATGATAATTTGAAATAGTATAATAGAAGGAAAAAATTGAGGAACAAAAGAACGCTGAGGAGAAGATGGAAAGGGAAAAAATGGAGGAACAAAAGAACGATGAGGAGAAGATGAAAAGGGAGATGTAGAAGGAGAAGATGAGGTTTGATGTGAATGGCATAGATAAAACTGAAGCAGTAGAGACCAATATGTGGCAAGAGATAAATAAAAAACAGTAGGAATGAAAATAGAAAAGAAGAATTCAGGGTATAAAGAGATAAATCAAAAGAAGTGGGAAGAGAAAAAAAGAAGAATTCAAAGGATAAAGTGGGAAACAGTGAAGTATAGGAGAAACAAAATTTGATAATTAATATCAGTTATGCTACAACCAGAAAATGAAGAAAAGAATTGAAGGAATTGAGAAAAAAAATTCAAAGAATAAAGTGGGAAACAGTAAGTATAGGAGAAACAAAATTTGATAATTAATATCAGTTATGCTACAACCAGAAAATGAAGAAAAGAATTGAAGGAATTGAGAAAAAAAATTCAAAGAATAAAGTGGGAAACAGTAAAGTATAGGAGAAACAAAATTTGATAATTAATATCAGTTATACTACAACCAGAAAATGAAGAAAAGAATTGAAGAAATTAAGAAAAAAAGAAGAATTCAAATGATAAAGTGGGAATGTGTGAAGTATAGGAGAAACAAAATTTGATATCAGTTGTAGTACGTACAACGAAAAAATGAAAAAAAAGAATTGAAGGATTGATTGATTGAGTACTTTATTTATGTAGATTACAATATATACTGGCTTATACACTTATATACAATAGCTTACAATACAGCAAAATTATAGATGAATTTACATAATATAGACTAATATAATAACTATAGATAATAATCATATTGTTATGCATACATAAATTGGCGGAGCTTTGGACATATCAATGTCCATTCTTCGGAAAGAATATTAAAAATATCCTCCCCACTAACTCTCTACGGGAAGGATGGGATATCAAGGAGAGAAAATACAATCAAAAAATTCACGAGAAGATAAAGAAGAAGTAAACTGAACTCAGCTCACAAATCTTCACATATACAAACACTCATTCACAAGCAGATTTGCATTCCCCTCACAAATTTGAGCATTTCACTTGTTCAGTTTCTGCGATCATCTCTCGCGTTCTTTCCCACCCACTTCTCCATCACTCTCAAGCTTGCTCACTCACTCGCTCTCTCTCTCACGCATGCGCAGGTGTGTGCGTACACATACACACAAGTTGTGCAATACTCTCAAATCGTGTCAGGAATCTTGCTTAACTTGGAGTGTATATAGAAAAACATATATTTACATATATATTATTTTTGTTCAATTTTACATCCCTGTTATACACATATACTACGTATAATTCAGATATAGCTAACATGAATCCTGATTTATATACTACTTATAGGCTATAGTGAGATTTATTTCAAAAATTCAGCATAAGTTGAATGAGATGCATTGATGTTACTATTACGGAATTCTGACAGTTTCTAGTGAATCACAATCTAGTAGATGAGTATAGATTTGTAAATGGCTAGGCTTTAGAAGGCTATTTGATCACGGCATGCCAGAAAAAGTTGTTTTGAACACTTTAAACCTTTTAAATCACTGACAGGTTGGCTATAGGAGATGCAAGACAGCTACTTGGCACTACATAATAGGAAATAGTGTGTTCAAAGATGTTTTAGAGCCTTGTTTTCAGAGTTTGTTGAAAGATTGTAAGCTATACTCTAACTAAAATGGGAAACTGGAATTGTTTAAAGAATCCTTTCTATTACAACATAACCTGTGAAAAGTTGCAGAGCTTGCTTACTATTTTGAAGAATTTAGCCTAAAATTGTGCTGAGACTCATTCAGATGTAAAAATTCAGAAATTATTTATGATATTTTTGAATCTGAAAACACCTGATGTAACCAGGTTTAAATGGAACTACAACAAGGCTGATCTGCCAGAGAAATGCAATAAGTTTGTAAATCCTATACTATTGAACGAACAATTTCTGTTTAGATGTTTATATATTTATATATCTGTATGTGACCGGGGTCTCGAAAACGGCTCTAACGATTATAACGAAATTTGGAACAAAGTAGGTTTTTGATCTCTTTTCTGTATAGGACTATTGTAATATAAATATAAAGAAATAAAAATCTCAGTACCCTTTTTTGAAATATTTTATCACAACATATTTCGGACATTTATACCATTTTCAAGTGATATGAATTATTTATTTATTCATTTAATTCATATCACTTGAAAATTGCATAAATGTCCGAAACATGTTGTGATAAAATATTTAAAAAAAGGGTACTGAGATTTTCATTTCTTTATATTTAGGTTTATGATTTATGAAAATTCGATTGCACCAGGTCTCAACCTGACATAACTAGCTGGAGAACATTAAAATGATAAATACGTCCTTGGAAAAACAGGTGGAAATTTTGTCGTCTGTCGATACCGTAATGGAAGTGAGTGAGCGAGTGCATACGTGGTTTATTCCTCAGCTGATCTCACGAGAAAATAATCCAGCAAGAAAAAAATATTTTTGTTTATTTCTCTTTTTTTAGAAATAGTAATTTCGCACCTAGGGCCGAAAATGAGACTTTTCCGGCTCGAAATCGGTTTTCAAGTCCGAGGCCGTAGGCCGAGGACTAGAAAAGATTTAGAGCCGGAAAAACATTTTTGCCCATGGTGAGAACGTTATTTTTCGCCACACAGAAAAATAAACAATATAAATATGAGAATAATTGTTTATTAGGCACTTCCGAAAGCAAAACAGGAAGGTCATAGCTCTAGCAAATCTGAGGTAATCTGAATATCAGGAAATTGTCCAAGGATGTTTATTTTTTATTCTGATTTGTCTAAATAACCTAAAAGATTATGTTCAATTATGTAAGAGGTTGAGTTTATACTTTTTATTCTTCCAAATGACAATAAGATGATATTATTATAAATGTTTTGATTTTTGAATAATAAACACAAATAATGAAAAGTTTTTTGATCAGCTGTTTTAGCACACTTGAAATTTGGCAAATCTGAATGTCAACGTCAACAATGCTTGTTGTCGTTGACTTCGGAAGTTTAGGTTAGAAGTTCTATCCTACTCTGAAAATCGAATTTGAATAGTTTTTAATATATATCTTATCTTTATTTTATTCATCCAAATAAAATGATAGTATCTTATTGCAGAATACTTATTCAATTCTAGCAGCATAAACTGATTCCGTTTCATAAACCATTTTGTAAACACGTTCACATCAAATCAGAATCAGCTGACTTCAAGGTTATTTTACAGCCCTAGGGCCGTAAAACTTTTACCGGCCTGGTCAGAAAACAATCATTTTCGGCCTCCATATGACGCACGAAAACCAGCTCATTACATCCAAGTGGGGCGAAAACATGTTTACTTCAGAAAGTCCAAAATAGTAATTAGATGCTGTTAGTGTAGAATAGTATAAAGTATATCAACAAATATTGTAGCAAACATAGTATATCATTCTAAATCGAATTCATGGTATATCTATTTGTAATTGATGACGTGTTTGTTTTTTGGAGTGTAAGTAAATTGTTATTTTGATGAGTAATAGTAGCTTAACCTAGATTTTGATTTGGGCTGTAGTATAAAATTTAAAAGGAAAATTTTGGGCATAAGCCTGTTGTGCCACCTCATATAACTACAAAAATAATTGTACGACTGAAAAAATGAATATAAACTATAAATTCAATCTTTCGTTACAAATTTTCTATGCTTTTACACTCCAGAGCGAAGCTCGGTCCCCCGATATTATTTATAAACTCAATAGCCTACGTTTTTGAGCAGCAATAATTCACTTACTGATTCTCCAAAAATGTATTCAATGATCTGAATATGGACTCACCTGCAAAAAAAAGAATATTCGAATTATTCACAACGAATAAATTGTTGTAAACATACATTAAAACAACGCACTTCTCAAATTTGACAACTCTGAATCAAAATATGACAAGCCGAACCCGTAACTGTTGTATTTCCATAACTTTGAAAATATCCTACCTAGATAAATTATCAAATGGATGAGAGAAGTAAAATGTAAATGAAAGTAGACCACAGAAGAGAAGCAGATAATGATGGAAAAAGGTGTGAAGCAAATAATGAAGAAAGAGGAAGTATAAAGAAATGGCGTGACCCAACTCATGACGTGTCCCCTAGTGCGTGAAGTATGACGTCACATTTACAGGATGATGAACTCGCCAAATGAGGAGGGTCATCGACAATAGAAAACAACAAAATTCACTTCTAACTGGCATCAGTGGTAGAATTTGAAACATGAATGGTATCTGAAAAGTGTACTGACAGAGTAAAGAAAACCACTCTATATAGCACACATAGAAAACGTGAAAGAAGTTGTTTGAAAATCTTGAAAAAACGAGGGTGACCAAGTAGAATAGTGATGACTAAATAAATAAAAAAAAACATGAAATTCGTTGATGATATCCACATAAGGCCTTGGCTTGAAAGAATTATTATGATAATGGTGATGATGATGATATTGATGATGATGATGATGATGATATTGATGATGATGATGATGATGATGATGATGATGATGAAGGTGATGATATTGATATTGATGATGAAGGTGATGATATTGATATTGATGATGAAGAAGATGATATTGATGGTGATGATGAAGGTGATGATATTGATATTGATGATGATGATGATGATGATGATGATATTGATGATGATGATATTGATGATGATGATGATGATGGTGATGATATTGATATTGATGGTGAAGAAGATGATGATATTGATGATGATGAAAATGATGATATTGATATTGATGATCATGATGATGATGATGATGATGAAGATTATGATGATGATGATATTGATGATGATGATATTGATGATGATGAAGGTGATGATATTGATATTGATGATGATTATGATGATATTGATGATGATGGTGATGATATTGATATTGATGATAATGAAGGTGATGATATTGATATTGATGATGATGATATTGATGATGATGATGGTGATGATATTGATATTGATGGTGAAGAAGATGATGATATTGATGATGATGAAGATGATGATATTGATATTGATGATCATGATGATGATGATGATGATGATGATGATATTTTTATTGATGATGATGATGAAAATGATGATGATATTGGTGATGATGATGATGATGATGAAGAATGTATGAATACAGAAATAAGAGCTCAAAAAATATTGTAGTTGTACACTTGCAAGAAAACTAGTAGTGAAGATTGCTAATAATATTATTGTTTTTGATATGAAAGATGATGATAATAATTCCAGTTTTGATATCACTCTATCGGCTCTGTAGGCCTACAATTATTAAACGTTCTTATTAATTCCCCAGTTTTCAAGACTATAAGATGATGAGGATGGGAATGTACCAAGAAAATTAAAATTTTAGGCTGATTATTCTAGGTGGGATCCGAACAACTGGAAATTAATTTTTAAATCGGATTACTCCAAACCCAACTGAGCACTGACCCCCAATTTTTTCAGATTGATTTCTACACTGTTGCAGGTTTAGAAATCTATCAACCAATTCTCCAATCAACCAATCTATCAACCATTTCACGTACAAGAAGTAAACAGAAGTTATTCACACGACACGTAAAAAAGTGAACGAGGGTACCCCACACATAAATTACATCGATTCTCCACAAAAAAGAAACCAAGATGGCGGTAGACAAGTACCGTAATAGCATGTGCGTGCGTGTGTATACGTCCACAGTAATAATTGACACGATTGACCAAGCTTGGATTCGTGTGTGGAAATAAACACATACGCAACTCTCTCCAAGTGAGATCACCTGTCAGCATTGGTGAATTGGGGGCATGGATGTTATTTATAGGGAAGGCTGCTGCCAGATTGAAGTGAATCACACTATAGATTCTACATTGCAACTAACTAGCATCTGTCCAGTATTGCGTAATTGCTTATCCCTCTATACATACGCACATCTAGTAAATACGCACTACAGAAATTCAAATGCGTTTCAGGACTTGGGTGGACCCTTTAGTTGTAATTCACTGGGGGAAACAAACTGTATCAGTGATACCCCTTTAAAGATTCACTTTAAACTGTCATTATTAGTTGAAGGCATTAACCCTTGGTTTATTTATGAATAATGCTGGAAGTTTAAGAATAAATCTTATAGGTGAAATCTTATATAAAAAAAATCTTATATAAAAATCTTATATTTTTATAAGAAATCTTATATAAATCTTATAAATCTTATAAGTGTAATACATAAGAATAAGAGTTTATCTAGGAATTTGTGAAAAATGGTGTCAAAAGTGTTTCTAGTTTGAGTTTCTTTTCACGTTTTAAAATTTTTAATTATTATAATACAGTATTTTTCAGTTATTAGTGATGATTTAGTGAAGTATTCTTATCTAATTTGGTTTTCAACTTTCCTAAATTCTAAATTCCTAGTTTATACATATTTTGGACTCAAAATTGGACAAAAATCGTGAAGTGTTAACATAACTATTTTTGGACAATTTCTATCTAAATTGGGAAAGTAACAGTTTTGGGCTTAAGCCTGTTGTTCATCCCACAATCATTCATAGTTGAGAATAGCAATGTATCAATGTATAAATGTATAAATATAAATGTATAAATAAATAACACAATAGAAATAAATCAATAGTTTCATATAGTCACCGAGTAAATTGTATTTTGAAAAGTGAAAGTGACATAACCAACATTTTGATTTGGACAGTATAGTATAAATTGGAAATGGGACAGTTTTGGGCATGAGCCTGTTGTGCCTTTCCTCATGTTAAGTATTTGTACACAATGTGATAAATAAATAAATAAAACACCAATGTTAATCAAAGACTTCCATTATAACGTGGACTTCACTAATGAACACATGTCACTTCATATGTTGAGCTTATTATGAGACACATTTAGGACACTTGTTCCAGCATAATACTACACAGTATACAACCCACACCAAGGCCGATAACCTGATCCCAGCATATACACATACATCTGGTAAACAAACACAGATATATAACAAGTACTATACAATACATACTTCAGATATATAACAGGTAGTATATAATATATACCACACATATAGGTATAGCATACAGTAACAATACTGTAGACATTTCGGCAGCTGATGTCTAATCATTATTCAGTAATGCAGCTTTCTCTCAAAATGATGGGACGCTCCTACAGTAACTAGGATATATAACCAGTTATATATAGTTATATAGCTACTGTAAACAGCTAGGCTCCCAGCCTAGCCCTGTATTGTAAGATTCACTCACAAACTGTCAGCATTGGTTAAATGGGTAGCTTTGATGTTCTTTATGAGGCATACTGACTGTTCAAAGTTAATCTGACCGTATCCACTTTAATCCCACACAATTCCGTATAGCACTTGTACTCATTTCCTATATAACATAGCGGATCTCTGTTGCTTCTCATCTAATCGAGTATCTAATGTCAGGGCACCGAGCTTTTGGAATTGAGAATAGCTATTAGTTGTTTTATTTATTTATTCATTCATATATATCTATTTATTTGTTGCATTCATTTATTTATTCATTGATATATAATATCGGGGCACCGAGCTTCGCTCGTTATATTTATTTATTCATAAACAGAACACAATTCTCTAAAATGATCTATGTTTATATTTCACAGCTGGCTATACGTCATCTTATGAATTTCGATGTGATTTTGATTTTCCACAGAATCACTCGCTCACTTTTTACTATCCACAGACGACGAAAGTCTCAGCTGTTTCAGCCAAGGATAAATTATCCTTTTAATGTTGATCAGCGAGTTTTCCCAAGGATGAGACTTAGTGCAATCGAATTTTTATATCATAAACCTACTATGTTCCAAATTTCGTGGAAATCGTTAGAGACGTTTTCGAGATCCAGATATATGAATAGGAAAATATCAACAGATATACAGAAATAGCTGGCTTAATGTAATAGGATGGTGAAGTCTATGATATGATGCCAGTGGAGAAAGATGTGAGAACAACGTTGCCGATTCTCTGCTTCAGGAGCAGAGAATAGCTGATACCAGTATATCTGATTTAAATATAAACTGTTTATTCTAGTTTACCGCTTTATCGAATGGTAGACAAGGATAACAACACAAATGTTAATCAGATACTGTCATTATAACGTGGACCTCACTATACTAGCACCAACAATCAGTATAAGCATACTATCCCATTATAAAAGGAGACCATAAGGAGTTCCCCTTTCCCAAGTATTAATCCTATTATATTAAGCGAGCAATTTCTGTATTTTTATATCTGGTTATTTTTATACCTGGTTATTTATGTTCAACGGATCTCGAAAACGGCTCTAACGATTTTCACGAAATTTGGAACATAGTAGGCTTATGATATAAAAATTCGATTGCACTATGTCTCATCCCTGGGGAAAACTCGCTGAAGGACATTAAAAGGATAATTCATCCTTGGAGGAACAGATGTCTGTATAATTTCGTCGTCTGTCGATAACAGAAGATGCGTGTGCCGGTGTAGGAGATCAGCTGTGTAATCATTCAATCAGCTTACCGTATCTCGCGAGAAATATTATCTAGAAATTTTATCAAAGTAATCGATTTATTGACATGACATGGTTTTTCACACGGTATATAAAAGAAGACGGTAGGTGTCACGCGCATGTTTGTGCTAAATTTCCGATGTAGCTGACGTCATTTTATATCCAATCATCTGTTTTTAACAAATAAGTTTCTTAAATTGCCAATAGGTGTTAAAAACCTCGGTTGGTGGCGATGACGCAATCTAGCTGGCTGGCCACTGCGCATACATTTCATGACCATTACCGTTTTCATCTAAATACCGTGGTTTTTCACTCTAAATTAGAGTATATCATAATATTCAAAGTTAATCATTATTTTACAGTTTTAAGTGATTAGTGAGTGATATTTTGTTATTCAATTTGGTTTGTAAACAATCTAAATTAGAACTTTTCTGGTTTTAAATATTTTTACTCTAAATTTGACCTGAATTCAAGTGTATGAAACATAACCTACTTTTTGGACCATTTATAGTGTACAAATCAAAATTCGGGGAAGCCGAATAACGAGCGTAGCTCGGTGCCCCGATATCAATGTATTATACCAGCTAAGAAATAAACAATATCACATTTAGAAATAATGTAATCTATTTTTCCATAACTTTACTGTCTATACTTTTTTCACTTTTCACCAAACCCTTCCACTACATCAATATTTTTCTCTTACTCAGACTCTCTCTCCCTCCCTCATGCTATCTCTCTCTTTTCCTCTCACCAAATCTCTCTCATTCTCACCATAATCATGATCTCTGTCACTCTATCATTCTCTCTCTCTCTCTCTCTCTCTCCAATATCATGATCGTGCCTGTTCACTGGAATTCAGCATACCTATTAGTCGAGTAACGAAGATTAACAACATACGTGATGGAAGCTGCCATACTTCACCCCTAGCTCCTGTTCTAAGCCTCCCAAACCCTGTTTCCACTCGTGTAGACCCCAACTAACAACCCACACTTCGGGTGGAGAGAGAGAGAGAGTGAGTGAGATTACCGACACCTTTCTATTCACTCCTTCATCACAGGTTCTCACTTCCTCTCCAGTTTTTACTGGTCTTTCGTTTTCCCTATTTCCTATAACTTTCTCCTCTACAGATGGAAATAAATTGGAAATTGCATTTGTTCAAATGCCAATTAATTGATAATTATTATTCAACGAAAATCAGCATTTAATTGGGATTTTTATTGAATAATAATAAATATTTTTCTCTTTTACTACATCAACTCAGATAGATTACATACTCTACCTATAGTGCCGCAAATCCTTCTTCTCTCTTCCACCATCTAGAGGAGGTACCTCCATTTTGGTGAAGAGTTAGTGGGGAGGATATTTTTAATATTCTTTCCGAAGAATGGACATTGATATGTCCAAAGCTCCGCCAATTTATGTAGATGCATAACAATATAATTATCTATAGTTATTAATTATTATATTACAAATTGCTTTTTCATATCATATACAGTTCAATACTTATTTTTCTTAGTCTATATTATGTAAATTCATCTATAATTTTGCTGTATTGTAAGCTATTGTATATAAGTGTATAAGCCAGTATATATTGTAATCTACATAAAAAAGTACTCAATCAATCTATTTCATTATCACCTTCCTCTCATCCTTTTCATCAACCCCTCTCTTCTTTCCTCTTAACATCATTCTCCAACGTTTTTCTTTGTTCTCCATTTTCTTTTTCATTTAAAGTTTCATATTTCTTCCTTCTTCAATCACCTAATCTAACTCTTTCTTTGTTTTAACTATTATTTTCAATTGACTTCCCATCTGTTTCCGATTCTATATCTTGTTTCGAATTATTTTCCTCTCTTCCTTCAAACAACTCGTTCAATATCGTTCGTCTCCCTTTTGACGATCTTCTTATCTCTTCCTTCCCATATTACGATTGGTTTTCTCTTTTCATCTTCTCCATTTTCTTCTCTCTTACTCCTCAAATAAGATATTTTTCTCGGGCCACTCCCGTGTTTCGGATGGACACGTTAAGCCGTCGGTCCCGGCTGCCTGAAAAGCAGTCGTTAGGTCATGTCAGAGGCCCTGAAATTGATCAGTTGCGACCTGAAAACTCTGACACCAGACCTGAGCCAGCCAGGTCACACGATATTATTATTATTATTATTATTACTCCTCCAAGACCTCTCTCTGGGTTATGTCGAGTGAGTAAACGTGTGTCAGTTCGGCTCCGTCTTCTAACAGATATTTCGTAGGGTTATACAGTTCAATTCACTTCAAATTATACATCTAGTTATTCAGTTTCTCGAGCTTAATTCAATAGTGAAATTATATTTTTGATTAACTCACACTCTTTTTATTTATCTTGAAAAAACATTCCTAAATCTTCAGTTCACCTTCTCGCCTATAAAAGTGTAAATCCACCTAACGGTACACGATGGTTCGACCGAATAGAGGCACACCGAAGAATGAGGTCAATGCTCCGAAGCCAGCTATTTCTGGAGCATTGTCCGAAGAGACCCTCCTCATTATTCGACAGCAAATCGAAGAGTCTGTCCACAGTGCTGTATCAATGGCTGTGAAATCTATTTTCGAGGAACTTCAGGCATTGAAGGAGGAGAACAAACAGCTGCACGATAGAATTCGTGAGCTGGAGGTGTCTTGTCACCTGAAGGTCGACGACCTCGAGCAATATGGGCGCCGACATTCTATACGTATTTTTGGGATCCCGGAGAGTGACAAAGAAGACACGGACCTGCTGGCGCTCGATGTCTTTAACAAGAAGCTGAACGTGCCCGTGACTTTGGCGGATGTCAACCGCTCGCATCGCGTTGGAAGGCGTCAACCACCTCAACAAGGGCAAGCTAAACCCAAGGACCGACCCATCATAGTTCGACTCTGCAGCTACCGGACCAGGAAGATGATCTTCGACGCTAAGAGGAAGCTGAAGGGTTCCGGCGTCACCATTCGCGAGGATCTGACTGCGGAGCGCCTCAAGATCCTCAACGCTGCGGCCGACCGTCATGGGCATAGGAATGTCTGGTCATCGGACGGGAGGATCAAGATCTCTATCGGCGAGGGAGGATCCAAGAGGGTCCACACAGTCGAGAGGATGACCGACCTTCAAAAAATAAAGGTAAATTAAATCATTTCAGGATTCGATTACTAAGGTGCCCTTCACTACAAAAATAGGAAATTCGTATTAAAACATTTCACAATAGATATACCTTGGCATTTTTCATGAGCTGGCTTTCTGTTCTATAAATGAATCTTTCCACTGCTATTTATGATTATGTATGAGGCAATTATTTCAAACTAAGGAGATCCACATTTGTTAATACTGATTAATAATTTATCTTGATATTAATTCCCAAACTACGTTCAATGCATCAACTACTATACTCCAGAGGGTACTTAGAGAATCATTATCTCTATTCTTACTAATAATTATTACATCTCTTACCAAAATTATTTCCATAATTAATAATTTTCGAAATGCTGAATTTCAAATAAATTGGATGATTAACATACGTTATAGATATGGATGTAATCTATAGGTAAAGATAGTAATCTCTTCTATATTAGGTGTACATAATGATATCTCCTACTGTTGCCACAGCTCGAGCAATAGAAGCAAATGTGTGAAGAATTATTGATAGAACGGAGGGGTGGGTAGTCTGTTCATATGCTTATATAGGGGCTGTGTTTCATTTAATGTTATCTTAGACATTCATCACTAAAATATTACAGTTCTCAATTTACTACTTTTATTGTTATTGCAACTCCCAATAGTTAATTATACTTCTAATACTATATAATATTTTTCACACTTCACCGTTCAATCCTATTTAAAACTCATCTAAAATAATCTAGCACTTTCTCCATCGTCTCCTCTACTTCTTATTTTTCTTTCTAATTTCTCTTCTTGATCTTATATTTATAATGATTACTTGAATATTGTTGTTTGCGATGATGATTATTATTCTTTTCTATTCTTCTTCTTCTTCTTCTTCTCTTCTTCTTCGTCTTCTTCTTCTCTTCTTCTCTTCTTCTTCTTCTTCTTCTTCTTCTTCTTCTTTCTTCTTCTTCTCTTCTTCTTCTCTCCTTGATTAATTCAAGATCACAATACGATGTTCTATTTCTTATTCTATAGTTCAGTTTCATAAGTTCTTCTCAATTTGTGCACATTCCTTCTTTCTCTTCTTTTCTTCCCCATTGTTATCATTATTTTCCCTGTGATTTTTTCACTAGCTATCCAGCATGTTCAAATGTTTATTTCTCTTTCTATATCTATTTATCTTCCTACCTTTTCTCTTTCTATCTGATTACCTTCTACTAGTATCCATATATTATATTATAATATCCATATATTTATCCATATAATATTCGATTCTTTCCCACATTGAATCATACTATTCCTCTTCAATTTTATGGGGATATTATTCATTATCAGTTCGTGCCTCGGGAGGAAGACTGTTCCAACTCAAAAAAGTCGTTTATTCAGGAGAGCAGTTTTAAAATTTTCATAGGTATTCAAACTTGATTTTCTGCTCTTAGAATTTTCTGCTCAATTTCTCTGATTCCAACTGTTTTAGTTCACTTATTACTTCTTAAAAGTGGCCTGTATTTATGTTTTCATTCATAATATGGCTTAGTCTTCCTGTAAATGATTGCATTGGTGTTCAAAATAGGAATACTGAACATTCTGTGATATATTATAGAATAATTGGAACGAGTTTTGACTTGGAACAGTCTTCCACCGAATAAAGTGCATAGAAACCAACTAAAATACACAAGATCAAAATTGACAATTTTCGAGTTGGAGCAGTCTTCCTCCCAAGGTGCGAGTTGTATTATGTATCTTTTCTCAATTGATAACTTTCTTCAAAGATTTTTCGTTTTTCTGCTGGCTTTTTCTTCTCTTTTTCAGTTTTTACTGGATCCCATTTCGCTCTATCTCCACCATGAACACGATCTTCCACTACTGGATTCCATCTCTCTCTATCTCCACTTGGACTCGATTTTCCACCACTGGATTCCATCTCTCTCTGTCTCCACTTGGACTCGATCTTCCACTACTGGATTCCTTCTCGCTTACCTCCACTTGGACCCGATTCTTCCACTACTGGATACCTACTCGCTCTATCTCCACTTGGACCAGATCTCCCACTACCAGCTCTTCCTCAATCTTCGTCTTATTCACCATTAGGATTATTCATCACCGGAACTCCACACATCTACATCTTATTGTGTTTAGTGAATTTTGTTTTGAACTAGTGCTTTAAATAGTGAAGGGAGCCGAACTGTCAAGGCATGCTGAATGCACTCGAATCAAGAGACTTTTTCATTTAGGTTAAGTTTTATCAGTTTCATCCCCATTTTCCCCGTCATGTGTTGTTCTGAGGTCGGTTCACGATTGGTCTGCTGCTTCCATGATGCCTCTCACTGACACGTCAGCTCGCTCGCCCTCAAGTAGGTATGATTATTTCAATAATAGTAATAATGACGCAGGTATGTTTCTAGCAAATAAGCTCCACTCTTTCAAAAAACTTTTCAAGGCTGCTCACCTTAACGTACAATCCCTCAGTTGCCACATTGATGAACTCAGAGCAATCTTCCGTTTTCAGGACTTCAATATAATCGGAATTTCCGAATCATTTTTGAAGCCTAGTATTTCATCAAATTTTGTTGCATTGCCTGGATATAATCTTTTCCGGAATGATAGATTAAATAAAGCTTGTGGGGGTGTAGCAATTTATGTGAAAGAAGGTATCAAAACAAAAGTTTTAATCACATCTAAACAAGAGTATTGTTCCAGACCAGAGTTTATGCTACTTGAATTATCCTTATCTAGTACTGATAAATTACTCGTTGGTATCTGTTATCGCCCACCAAAAATAGGTCATTTCACAGATTTCGAAAGTGCCTTGCTTTCTCTTATGCCTTGTTATAACCGTATACTAGTTATGGGGGATATGAACACCGACTTGAACATGACAAATCGTAACTTTGACTACTTTCAACTGACTACAATTTTCCAATGCCTAAACATGACTATTTTACCTCTCGATCCAACTCATCATACTAATGAATCAGACACACTCATTGACCTTCTCATTGTTAGTGATCCCAATGAGGTTGTTCAAGCAGGCCAAATCTCAGTCCCAGCTATTTCTAGACATGATTTGATCTACTGTGTACTTTCCCATAAGATACCCAAGCCAGAACAGAAAATTATCACTTATAGAGACTTCAAAAACTTTGATGAAGCCGCCTTCCTGACTGATGTGGCTCAGACTCCATGGCATCAAATTGAAGCATTACCCTCAGTTGATGACATGGTCAAGACTTTCGAGAATTGGACTTTGACTTTGTATGACAAACATGCACCTTATGTGACAAGGAGGATTAATAGAAAACGACGAGTACCGTGGATGACTGAAGACATACTTAAGATGATGGGACGTAGAGACAAAGCACATAGAAAATTTAAAAAGACATTTGACTTGGACAGTTTGATAGAGTATAGGAGCCTTAGAAATAGGGTTAAACAGGAATTACGGAACTCAAAGATTAGGTACTTGAATTCGTTTATGACAAACAATAGACAAGACTCTAAATCACTTTGGCAGGGAATAAAAGAATTCGGGCTTGGCAAAGAGAAATCGAATCCACAAATTGACTTACCATTGAATAATATAAATGACCATTTCGTTTCACACTCTAACCAACGCGACGAAGTTGTCATTGCTAATCACATTGATGATCTTGAAGAGCAGGTTACAAACTTAGATTTACCAATCACTGATCAATTTCATTTCCATCCAATCTCAGAAGAAGACACTTTCAGAGCAATTCAACGTATTCATAGTAATGCTATGGGTGTAGACAAAATTCCTATTAATTTATCAAGAAGATGTTATTTGCTGTTTTACCAACCATTACATACATTTTCAACAAGTCACTTGAAGAAGGCATTTTCCCTGAAAACTGGAAGTTTGCTCTGGTTCGCCCTCTAAATAAAGTTCCATCACCCAATAAAGTTGAGGATTTTAGACCAATCAGTATTTTACCTGCATTGTCCAAAGTGCTAGAAAGACTCATTCATGCTCAAGTTGTAAAATTTCTAGACAACAATAGTAAGCTTCATAACTTTCAATCAGGCTTTAGAAAATTCCATTCAACTGAGACAGCTCTGCTTCGTGTCACTGATGATATAAGGTTAGCTATGGACCAAAGAAAATGCACCATCCTCACCCTATTTGATTTTTCTAAAGCATTCGATACTGTTGATCATACAGTCCTTCTGAATAAGTTGGCTATTCTTGGTTTCAGTCACAACTCGTTAGTTTGGTTTAAATCCTATCTATTAGGTAGGAAACAATGTGTATCTGTCGGTGACAAAAAGTCAACTTGGAAAAACGTTATGCATGGAGTACCACAAGGTTCAATTTTAGGCCCTCTCCTCTTCACTTTGTATGCTAATGACCTTTCTTCCATTATCAAATTCTCCAGTTTCCATACTTATGCAGACGACCTTCAAATCTATTTAAGCTGTCCCATAACAAAAATTAATGAAACAGTTGGAATAATGAATCAGGATATCAATTCGATAGTGGAATGGACAAAGAAAAATGGCCTTAAGCTTAATCCCATCAAAACACAACCCATTATAATTGGATATTCTCGTCTTATAAACAATATTGACCTTGAATCGATTCACAAAATTAGTGTAGACGGTAATGACATTCCTTACTGTAGCTCAGTTAAAAATTTAGGCATTATTATGAATAATACTCTTGACTGGTCAGAACAAGTGAACAAAACTTGTAAAAAGGTATTCTCAGCCATGCATGCATTGAAGAAAATGCACGATATCCTCCCTAGAAACATTAAATTATTATTGGTTCAATCTCTCATCTTCCCACATTTAATGTATTGTAATTCTGTTCTTAACGATATGCAAGTCACTCTGAATGATAAACTACAGCGTTGCCAAAATTATTGTCTACGTTTCGTCTACTCTCTCCAACGCCATGATCATATCACCCCAGCCCACATTGCTAGTTCAACATTAAAGCTTCCCGATCAGAGGCTTTTTCGAATAGTCAAGCTTGTTAGAGATATCTTGATATACGGTAATCCGAACTATTTTAAAGATGATTTCAAATTTGTCTCTGAAGGTAGGAGGATAGATGCTTCACATACTAGAACCGGAGAAAGTACTTTAAGGATACCCAATCATCGAACTACTATTTTCACAAAATCCTTCTTAGTCAGTGCCTGTCGTGCATGGAATGCACTTCCTGTTTCTATCAGGTCCATCGAGAGCCGAGCGAGCTTCATCCTAACTTTAAAAAAACATCTTTTGGAACAAATGACTGAAACTGTCCGGCCCTAGAACGATCACATGACATCCATCCCCACCCATCCCACAAATACAACCTTTAAACCATGTTATAGAACGAATTGTATATATATATATTATATAAACTCATGTTATTTCAATTATCCACTGCATAATGCTGTATATTACTGAAAGTTGATAACCCTGATCTACTTTCAGCCTACTTCATTTTATTAATCAATTATTTGATCTTATCTACCTATATAATTATTTTACTCTATCAATTTTCTGTTTTTTTTCTCTTTAATATTCATATTGATTAAAACTTTTACAATATTTCCATTAATAAATAAATCCTTAGTTTAAATAACGAAATTAACGTTTTGGTAGAGAGTTAGTGGGGAGGATATTTTTAATATTCTTCCCAAAGAATGGACATTGATATGTCCAAAGCTCCGCCAATTTATGTAGATGCATAACAATATGATTATTATCTATAGTTATTATATTACAAATTGCTTTTTCATATCATATACAGTTCAATAATTATTTTCTTAGTCTATATTATGTAAATTCATCTATAATTTTGCTGTATTGTAAGCTATTGTATATAAGTGTATAAGACAGTATATATTGTAATCTATATAAATAAAGTACTCAATCAATCTCTAAATTTTTCATATATCAAACTTTTCAATTTCTCCTTACTCATCATTTCTATCTTTCACTCACTTCTCTTCTCATCCGAGGTCTTCCTACTCTCATCCGCCATATATCTTGTTCTCCACATTCCAAGACCTCACTCTCACTCTCTCTCAGCACTCCTCCTCATACTGAATCACCATCACCACCTACTCATCCAACCCCCACCACCACCACCTCTTCAACCACCCCTCCAACCCCTAACCAGCGCACGTGTTTCGGAGAATGATTAATGGTCCAATTTCCAGCGCACCACTACAGTCTCTCGGGAAGCCTAGATCCCCGTGTAGGCCCTATGTGCTCGTAGGCTCTAAACAGCTTTTAGATCAGGTGGCGCTTTGAGGCTCTCGTGTGAGGATATGAGTGATATCGGTTAGGATATGTGACAGGATATGAGTGAGAGAGAGAGAGAGAGCAGAACTTTTCAAGAGAGAGTAGACAATATTGATCGAGATTTGACAGGATGAGACAACATGTTGTATCAGGTAATCGAGCGAGAAAGCACTTTTGAGGAGAGAGAAGGTCATAAAGATCGAGAGAGAAAATAGTGAAAATAGGTTTGTGGAGAGAGATAATTGGAATCATGTGGATCGATCGAGAAGAAGATAGATAGATGGGACAAGAAGATGGAACATGTGAGGGTGCTTTGTTGACCGAGCGAAGTGAGGTCTAAAGGTGCGTACAGACTGTCGCTCTGCTCCGCAACCGAACGTCACTCCAGCAGAGCGATTGATGATCGACCGGCGAGCAACAGTGGTTCGACCGGGGGAACGCGAGAAGATCTACCATCTTCCGTAACGTTCATGATGGGTGCGTGGGCGGTGCGACTGTGGTTCGATGGTGGTACGAGGGCCGTACGAGGGAGGAGCGTGCTCGGTGCGGGTTGGAAACACGAATATGTGTACGCAGCTTAAGATTCAAGTCGACGGTTTGGCATTTCTCTTAATGTTATTTACCCTCCCTCGTACGGCCCTCGTACCACCATCGAACCACAGTCGCACCGCCCACGCACCCATCATGAACGTTACGGAAGATGGTAGATCTTCTCGCGTTCCCCGGTCGAACCACTGTTGCTCGCCGGTCGATCATCAATCGCTCTGCTGGAGTGACGTTCGGTTGCGCATTTACGGCGAAACACCTTAATAGATTTTCATGAAATTTGACAGGTATGTTCCTTTTTTAATTGTGCGTCGACGTATATACAAGGTTTTTGGAAATTTTGCATTTCAAGGATAATATAAGAGGAAAAGGAGCCTCCTTCATACGCCAATATTGGAGTAAAAATCAGACTATAAAATTATTCATCATAAATCAGCTGACAAGTGATTACACAGATGTGTGGAGAAGCCATTCTATTGCTGTATTTCCATAAGGTCCATAGTTTTAATCAGGTATTTTGTGGACGAGAATACTGCGTGAGATCTACTGTTCACAGAACTACTAGTTGGTATTGAGTTATGCTCTTTGAGGATTGGAGTTACATTGATTGATTGATTGATTGAGTACTTTATTTATGTAGATTACAATATATACTGGCTTATACACTCATATACAATAGCTTACAATACAGCAAAATTATAGATGAATTTACATAATATAGACTAGGAAAATAATTATTGAACTGTATATGATATGAAAAAGCAATTTGTAATATGATAACTATAGATAATAATCATATTGTTATGCATCTACATAAATTGGCGGAGCTTTGGACACATCAATGTCCATTCTTCGGAAAGAATATTAAAAATATCCTCCCCACTAACTCTCTACCAAATTACATGTGAGGTTATAAGAGAGACAACATATATTTGAGATGAGAATGGATGACTGAGATGGTAATATAGGGTTTAAATGAAATGTGACAAGATGTAAGACCATATGAAGAAGTTTGTACACTTTGGTTTAGAACATGTGAGGAGAATTTGACAGGATACGAGAGAGAAGATTATACGGACTAATGAAACTGAGCACGTTTTCCAATATCGGGGATGTTTAGGCCCAAAATTTGCAATCATAGGTCGGAAATAGATTCTTGATTTAATATCATCCAACAGATTAGTTGCCAGTAATAGACAAAGTGTAGCTACTATCGAAACAGGGTAGATCGATTTTGATCGAAGCGCGAAATTGAGTGGTCAACGAAATCAAATTTTATTAATTACGGAAGAATAATACTAGTAGTTCTGTGAACAGTAGACCTCACGCAGTATTCTCATCCACAAGTACCTGATTGAAACTATAGACCTTATGGAAATACAGCAATAGACTGGCTTCTCCACACATCTGTGTAATCACTTGTCAGCTGATTTATGATGATATTCTATAGTCTGATTTCTACTCTAATATTGCGTATGAAGGAGGCTCCTTTTCCCTTTTATATTATCCTTGAAATGCAAAATTTCCAAAAACCTTGTATATACGGTACCACAAGTACCAGATAACAACTGTTTTAAATGTTAACAAACTCAGTTCACGTTTGAATTTGTATTTCATATGATATAATTCATCCAGTTCCGTGATTATCTTTCTATTCTGATAAAAATTAATTTTTTAGAATCAAAAAATTTATAATATCTCAGCATTATTTAGTTCATTTGTTTATTTTTATTCACCTATTAAATTAGTTTTTTCGAATGTGAGAATATTTATACTGATGGGCACGCATAATAATACCATGACTGCAAAACAAAATATTGAAGATAAAGACCTTAAAGCTACGATTAGACCAAATTTATTATAAAAAAAAATGTTAATAACTCAATCCTTTTAGATTATATCAAAACATACTTATCATACACATGATGAACATATGTGTTTGTCAACTTCCGTTCAATCTAATAGAATCTATAAGGATTAAATTAATAACTTTAGTGTAAGCCCAGCTTAAAGATGCATACCTCTTTAATGTCTTTGATTGAAACTATAGACCTTATACAAATACAGTAATAGACTGGCTTCTCCACACATCTGTGTAATCACTTGTCAGCTGATTTATGATGAATAATTCTATAGTCTGATTTTTACTCTAATATTGGCGTATGAAGGAGGCTCCTTTTTCCTTTTATATATTATTATCCTTGAAATGCAAAATTTCCAAAAACCTTGTATATACGTCGACGCGCAATTTAAAAAGGAACATAGGCCTACCTGTCAAATTTCATGAAAATCTATTACCGCGTTTCGCCGTAAATGCGCAACATATAAATATATAAGCATATAACATTTAAACATTAAGAGAAATGCCAAACCATCGACTTGAATCTTTGACCTCACTTCGTTCGGTCAATAATTTCAAGTGTTATTGTAACACTATATTAAAGCAACATCAACCCACATTTAGTATTCTAAGCCCTGAATTTTCAGTGATTTTCCGAAAGACCCGTTTTTGTCTCGTAAAACAAGACTTCTACAATCGTGTAGTTATTTATACTCTGTGCAGATTTACTTCTTACTTGGGATGGACATGCGCAGCAGAGAAAGCATACAGCGGGAGGGATAGAGACGCGATGTTGCCGTTTTGAAGCGGCCAGCGATCTCCAACTTCTATCGTGACTGTTCATGTGCTCATGCTACACATGCGGAGTTTCCTGTCTGTAAGCAGTCAGACGACTGACGAATTGGCAACTGCGCTTCCACCTATTACTCTATTGATCACTGTAATTGGCTGATCTCCCTCCACTTCTCTGCGCTGCATATTCCTCCAAATCAGAAGTAAATTTGTACGGACTATAGTTTCATACACCTGAACTATCGTCATTTCTTATAAATACCATCAACGCTTCTTATTTAACCAATGCTGACAGTTTATAGTGAACTAGCCGTCAGACTCGCTTCGCTCGCCATATCCGTCTAGCCAGGGGGCTCCGCCCCCTGGATCCCCGACTGGATCGTCCAAGAATGAGATCAGCAGATCTGCATTTTTCATTTGTAGGGCGATCATATGTTAGGACGACCCAGTCAGGGGTCCAGACTAAACGTCTGGCTAAACGGATATGGCGAGCGAAGCGAGCCTGACGGCTAGTAATATAATATTCCCAGGAATATCTCTGATTGAAGTAGCAGTGCCCAATCAATTTTTCTGCGATAAATGCATTTCGATCTTCAACTTGGCGCCAACCTAACATTGTCAACTCAACTTAATGCCAACCTGACAAAATTATTAATTTAGTTACCAGTTAACAACTGTTTCGAAGAGGTACTCTCTCTAGATTATAGTTCTATAACATATGGTATGGCTTTTATTCAATTATAATTAAGAGAATAAGAAGAATATACTGCATATATGTGCAGTTACTCAGTAATTTCCATCTGTAGATTTTAAATAGATAAATTAGATCGCTAAACCTTCACCTATAGTGAGGTTCACGTTATAATGACAGTGGAGAAAGAAAGATAGGAGAACAACGTTGCCGATCCTTTGTATTTTAAAAGACGAACTTTAAACCCTTAAAAACCACCCTTGGAGTTAAAATATTGCCAAAAGATTTCTTAGTGCGCCTCTGAAGGGCCAACTGAATATACCTACCAAATTTGAACGTTTTTGGTCCGGTAGATTTTTAGTTCTGCGAGTGAGTGAGTGAGTCAGTCAGTCAGTCAGTGAGTCAGTCAGTGAGTGAGTGAGTGCCATTTTGCTTTTATATATATAGAAGAAGAAGAAGATAGATTACACAACAGTTAGCCTTGGGAAAAAGTGGAATGTCACAGGTGTTCCTTAGATGTCCCTTACGATACTTTAAAAAGTTGTAAAACACTGAAAAGATAACTCTGTAACATATGATCGATAAAATAGCAATATATGGAAGTAACTGCAATGCAATCACTCATTTCCAACGAATTATTACTCAATTTTACGATACAAGACTATTTCATGGACTACCAACCGAAGATGCAAATTTCAAGAAATGCGTTGACACTCACACATACATAGGCCGGCCACTCACACATGAACACACAC